>NW_019947955.1:20576-29044 GCF_002910315.2 Salvelinus sp. IW2-2015
ACATACCTTGTTACCTCACTGTGTTGTTGGGAGATTGAAACATCACCTTGTTTACCCTCACTGTGTTGTTGGGAGATTGAAAACGTCACGCTTGTTACCCTCACTGTGTTGTTGGAGATTGAAACATCACTTTGTTACCCTCACTGTTGTGTGTTGGGAGATTGAAACTCACCTTGTTCACCTCTGTGTGTGTTGGGAGATTGAAATCCTTGTCACCTCACTAGGTTGTTGGAGTTGAAACTCACCTCACTGTGTTGCCTTGCCAGTTGGTGGCATTTTCTGTGGAGACTCTGTCTGTATGTGCTTTGCATGGCTGGACAGCAAAGCTGGCATTGAGGCCCCTCCTCCTCTCAGCTCTCTCTCTCTCTCTCTCTCTCTGTCTCTCTCTCTGTTTCTCTCTCTTCTCTCTCTCTCTCGTTCTCTCTCTCTCTCTGTCTCTCTCCTTGTCTCTCTGTCTCTCTCCTCTGTCTCTCTGTCTTCTCTGTCTCTCTGTCTCTCTCTCTCTCTCTGTCTCTCTGTCTCTGTCTCTCTGTCTCTCTCTGTCTCTCTCTGTCTCTCTCTGTTCTCTCTGTCTCTCTCTGTCTCTCTGTCTCTCTCGTTTCAGATTCAGATGCAAATTGAGACTCTCAACCTCTGGATCAGGAACTGGGCCTGCTTCCCAAATGGACCCTATTCCCTATATAGTGCACTACTTTAGACCAGGGCCCATATGTCTCTGGTCAAATGTAGTGCCCTATGTGGGAATAGGGTCCCATTTGGGACGTAGCCTATGTTATTACCATAGTTGACTCGCTACTGCTTCCTGACTCTGTCCCTGTTCCCTTTGTTTCTGAGAAGACAGACCAGACTATAGGACCTTTTGATGGCATCTGTTTGTTTCTGATTTACATAAATAAAAGGTTAAAGTATATTTTTTTAACTTGGCAGTCAGTTAAGAATGATTCTTTATTTTACATTGACAGACTACCCCGGCCAAACCCTCCTCTAACCCGGACGACGCTGGGCAATTGTGCGCTGCCCTATAGGACACCAGATCACGGCCGGTTGTGATACAGCCCAGGATCGAACCAGGGTCTGTCTCTGTAGTGATGCCTCTAGCCCTGAGATGCAGTGCCTTAGACAGCTGCGTCACTCGAAGCTGAAAAGACAGACCAGACAATTAGAACCCTGTGATGGCATCTGTCTGTGCTCAGCCATGTCACTTTTAATCGATTAGAACCCTGTGTGGAATCTGTCTGTGCTCAGCCATTCACTTTTAATTGATTAGAACCCTGTGATGGCATCTGTCTGTGCTCAGCCATTCACTTTTATTGATTAGAACCTGTGATTGTAATATCTGTCTGTGCTCAGCCATTCACTTTTAATTGATTAGAACCCTGTGATGGCATCTGTCTGTGCTCAGCCATTCACTTTTAATTGATTAGAACCCGGGAAGAATTAACTTTAGATTGYYGCRMTARGGCTCCTGAGGCCGTATGGCTCCTGAGGCCTTAAGGGTTTAAAGTAAAGCAGGTGAAGAGAGGACAGAGAAGTCCTACAACACTGTAAAGATGACTCCCAAATGGTACCCTATTTCATGGCCTATATAGTAAAGGTCGACCGATTTAATCGGAATGGCTGATTAATTAGGGCCGATTTCAAGTTTTCATAACAAACGGAAATCCGTATTTTTCGATACCGATTTGGCCGTTTTTTTTGTGTAAATTAAAATATATCTTTTTACACCTTTATTTAACTAGGCAAGTCAGTTAAGAACACTTTCTTATTTTCAAGGTAAAAATCTGACAAGGTAAAAATCTGTTCTGCCCCTGAACGAGGCAGTTAACCCATTGTTCCCCGCTAGGCTGTTATTGTAAATAAGACTTTGTTCTTAACCTTTATTTAACTAGGCAAGTCAGTTAAGTCATTGGGTTAACTAGCAAGAAATGTGAATCGCTTTGCTAGCGGTGCTTAACTTGAACGACTGTTATCCAGTTAGCATATCTCTTGCGTTCGCAAATTCCCTCTGGCTATCTACTCTGATTTCAGAGCACTCTCGTCTGAGTGTGGCAGAATAACTGATGAATTTATGAATGTGCAGCACCCGCTGAGTATGACCAGTGTCGGTAAATGTCTGCCCCAAAAAATTATAAAATTGTTGCCAGCAGCACAGTTAGTCATCAACGCTCTGGATAACATGAAAACAGCCTAACCAGCTCTGCTAGGGAGAGTAAAATGATCAGAGTGAGGTGTTCTCTCATGTGTCGAAGTAGCTAGCCAACTWTAGCCAGTTAGCTTTACTGCCGTTGTGAAAAATCTCGGATCAACCCTAATCCTCGGCCAGAACGTCCAGGGTCTATAGTGCAGTATGTGCTCTGAGTTTACGAATGACCCAGAGCGCACTCTGACACACTGAAGGGACCTTTAGTTGTCAATCAAATGTATTTGGCATCGATCAAATGGGAAGGCAGGCAAGTTCTCATTCAGTTGTCAAAACGTGGGTTGGGACAAACATTTTATTTTGCAGACAAGCTGCAGAAGGACGAGCAGGCGACTATTTCCCCGTCGTTTATCAGTGCCATTTTGACGGCCAGGTAGCTGAACATTTTGAGAGGGTTTGTGTTTATGTTTCCTCGTTAGATTGTATGTAGCTCTTCTCATCTTGTTCTGCATTAGTTATTGATCTTGTTGATGTGTATAACTGAGGGAGAGAGAGAGAACCTACCTTTTTTCATGGTTGTTTGTTCAACAGGACTGTAAAGTTCCCAAATGTAAGAGGACTCCCGTGGTATTTACATAAATCCATTCAGGTGTATTTTGTGGCTTTTGGCGAATGCTTTCTAATTATATAAAGTCACGCTGTTGCTACTGTCTGTAAACACACAGTCCAGTTCAAAGTGAATGATTCCAGGCCTGTGTACAAATGGCTTGTTTACATAAAGGTCTACTGTAGCTCTGATTGGCTATGGTGCACCGGTCTGCATAGACTCTGGTCCTGGACAAGACAGTGTGTTTTTATCAGGGGTTTATTAACTGCAGTGTCTATTAATTGTCCAAACGCACGGCAGCTTTCCCGCTTTATATTGCTATAGAATTTTTACAAATGTTTTACTCTGTCATTCCCAAACATTCCATGAATTTATGAAAACGTGAAAATGACCCAATCTAAGTGCTCGCTTGTCAATTATTATTTATTTTTTTGAAGTGTCATTCTTCCAGGGATGTATAGGAACAGATTTGAATGAGATTTCATGTTGTTAAACACTGTCAGTTCCACTTTAAGTAGCGTACAGTATCTTGAGGCCCTCCTCTGCCTGGCTCCCTGCCTGCACTAAATCTCTGGCAGATTGTGAGGTCATCGTGTTTCAAGGCCTGTCGCCCGTCTTGGGCCGGCCCGTTAATTTAACCTCCCTCCTCCTAATCTTCRGGTGCCGCTCGAGGTGAGAGACTCTTAGCTAATTACTGTTAATCTAGTACACCACCTGCCTCGTCCCGCTCCTCCGCTGACCCCCTCTCTGATTATTCCTCGACTGCCCCTCCTGGCGCTCTACTTGACCCGCTACTCTCTTGCCCCTCCCTGCTCTACTGCACCCCTCCTACTTGACCCCTCCCGTGCGTCTTTATGGCCTGTAGACACTGAGGGTTTTTGTCTTTAAGCCCTGGACGGACCAGCTGTGCTGAGATGACAGGCTTCTATGTACAACATTTCAGAAATAATTGTCATAAGTTTAAGTGGGGTGGTTGGGGGGGGGGGGGGGGTGCTTGCATGCAAGTGTGTGATTGTGTGGAGCAATTGGTTCCATATAGACTTGTCTTAGAGCCATTTGAGGGTAAACAAACCCACTAGTTGTAATGATGAAAGGGACAGAGTTCTATTGTAGTCTGCTACTCTAGTTGTAATGATGAAAGGGGACAGAGTTTATATCCTGTAGTCTGCTACTCTAGTTGTTGTGATGAAAGGGGAACAGAGTTCATATCCTGTAGTCTGCTACTCTAGTTGTTGTGATGAGGGGAACAGAGTTCCTATCCTGTAGTCTGCTACTCTAGTTGTTGTGATGAAAGGGGAACAGAGTTCTATCCTGTAGTCTGCTACTCTAGTTGTTGTGATGAAAGGGGAACAGAGTTCCTATCCTGTAGTCTGCTACTCTAGTTGTTGTGATGAAAGGGGAACAGAGTTCCTATCCTGTAGTCTGCTACTCTAGTTGTTGTGATGAAAGGGGAACAGAGTTTTATCCTGTAGTCTGTACTCTAGTTGTTGTGATGAAAGGGGAACAGAGTTCTATCCTGTAGTCTGCTACTCTAGTTGTTGTGATGAAAGGGGAACAGAGTTTATATCCTGTAGTCTGCTACTCTAGTTGTTGTGATGAAAGGGGAACAGAGTTCTATCCTGCGGAAGAACAAGCTAGTCTTGAGGATTACTCACTGCTGACAAACTGGCCATGGAGCAGGTTCAGACGTTTTGTGTGGTAGAGCTCTGACATCCTCTGACAAATACTGGAACACAGGAAGTCTCTCTCATACAGAAATAATCTATACTACCTCCTGAAGTGTACACTCCTTCACTATACCACAAAATGTAAACGCATTGGATTGTTGAGCTGTGCTTGAGGGAGTTTCATTCTCTTTCTATTGAATGCTATTGAGGTTATTGAGACGCACCCAGGAGGGGCGGAGGGGGGAGGGAAGAGGGAGGGGTGGCAGAGACGAGAGGGGGCTGTGAGCTGACGTTGAGTTGCCAGGTGCCAGTCCACGCAATCTAAAACACTATTTGAATAATGTTTGTCTGCTCTAGGGGCTGGTGGGAAAAAGTCAGTCAGTCACAGAACACACTGGTGCACAAGGTTGAATGAATTTGATTAGTAAATATCTTGGTGATTCCTCTGTATATGGTGCTGTTGTTTGTTGCAGGGAGAGACCTCTGGGTGCTCATTCTGGGAAAGAATCCGGCGGAGCACCAGATGGGAATTCCTGAATTCAAATATGTTGGGAATATGCATGGAAACGAGGTAAGCTCATCATGGAAGCGCCGACACACACACACACACACACACACACACACACACACACACACACACACACACACACACACACAGAGAGAGAAATATTTGGTGTAGAAGCATTAAGTAATTTTACAAATGTGTTTCTGGTCAGCTGTCCAAGCGTTTCACCATTCCTGTTCACTAAAGCCCCCCCCCCCCCAAAGAGGAGATTAAACTGTTCACTAAAGCCCCCCCAAGAGGAGAGAGGATATGATGGTACTAGTCAGTGGTTTCTCTTTCTTTACCAAACAGGAAATCAAATGACGTAGACGAGGGGCCTCTCTCATATCAAACAAAAAACACTCAGCCTTGCATGTCCTCCGCTTTCCTTTGGCCTTGCTAAATGTGGAAGCAGGGGTGGGCTGCTGTGGACACACACACTGTGTGATTAGGGTTCTGTGGAGATGGATGGAGAGGTCCTTAAATAGAGATGTTTCATCGTCATGTCTGGAGGGACATGCCGTGTGTGTGTGTGTGTGTGTGTGTCCGTCTTCAGTCTGGCCTGTGGGAAAGAGAGGGCGGGGTGGGACCACAAAGAGTTGTAGAAGCTGAGGGCTCTGGGGCCTGGAGGCCACGGAGGAGCAGCTGACTGTGACCCAGCAGGAGGAGGTTGAAGAGGGACTCACACTGGTCCCCCCCCTCCCTTCTTGATCTCCAGTCTTTCTCCATCCCTCCCTATCGCCCTCCGTTCTCCACTCTGGTTCCCTCGGTCTCCTCCTGTCTGGTCCCCCCTCCTTCTTGATCTCCAGTCTTTCTCCTCCCTATCACCTCCGTTCCTCACTCTGGTCCCCCCCTCCCCCTTCTTGATCTCCAGTCTTTCTCCCATCCTATCGCCCTCCGTTCCTCACTCTGGTTCCGTCGGCTCCTCCTGTCTGGTTTCCCGGGGTTCCATTGTAAGTCCATTCCTCGTCCAGGGGTCTGAATAAATCCCTCTTCGCAGGAGATAGCGACACCTCTACTCTCGGACTCAAAATCTGATGAAGATAATGAGGTTGAGAAGACTCCGGTCCAGCGCACAGCAGATATATACACATGGAGAGAGCTGCTCTTCAGCATTACTGTAGTAAACAAACACTAACAGGCTTCATTAGTAATGAGATAAACAACTACGTAACATGTTTCTTAAACTAAAACGTGTTCATAATTTACTTCATTGTCCCCATAGGAAAATGTGTTTTTACGGTCAATTTATATACAGTACCAGTCAAAAGTTTGGAACACCTACTCATTCATTTTCTTCATTGTAGAATAATAGTGAAGACATCAAAACTATGAAATTACTACACATTTGAGAGAATGCCAAGAATGTGCAAAGCTGTCATCAGGCAAAGAGTGAAGAATCTGGAAAGATATATATTTTGATTTGTTTTAATCAAAATTTATTTCAGATTCTTCAAAGTAGCCCATCTTTGCCTTGATGACAGCTTTGCACATTCTTGGCATTCTCTAAACTATGTGTGTGTGTTATTTCATAGTTTTGATGTCTTCACTATTATTCTACAATGTAGAAAATGGTAAAAGAGAGGGTCACACAGAGTGATTCTGTGTAGTCTGAAAAATCTACTTTGAAACTAAAGTGTCACACTCACACACACGCTTATGGGCTTAACAAAGACACCTGTACCATGTCACATTTTCAACTCTGACATTTTGAGTTAGCATCCCAATATTTTACTTTATATACATCAAAAAGATTGAAATATAACTGCTTGACATAGAAACACCAGATTTGAGTTTTTTTTTGGTATTGTTTATGAATTATGAAATTATTAAAAATATTAAAAACATTCTCGGTAGTCTAGAGGGCAATTTGGTCATTTGATTTTAGGAGGGTTTTAAAAGGTATGTACAGGTTTCCTGTTTGTCAGTTTGAAAGGCACCATCTTGAAATGTGTCAGATGGAAGGGAATGAACTGTTTTACCTCTGTTGCACCATCCTAGAGTTCCACTGTGAACGCCCAGTCAGAAGCTTCCTTCAGAACAGTGATGGCCGATCTCAACCGCAAAGAACAATATGGGTGGATGTTTTTGATCCAGCCCAGCAGTAAACACCTGATTCAGATTATTGGTTTATCCTAGTCTTTTAATTAAAGGGATATTTCGGGATTTTGGCATTGAGGCCTTTATCTACTTTCTCCAGAGTCAGTGAACTTGTGGACACAATTTTTATGTCTCACGGTGCAGTTGCTAACAAGCGCTAGTGAGTTGCTTACAAGCGCTAGTGCAGTTGCTAAGGTAGTGCAGTTGCTAACAAGCGCTAGTGCAGTTGCTAACAAGCGCTAGTGCAGTTGTTAACTAGCGTTAGTTAGCGCAATGACTGTAACACTAGTGCATTTGCTTGAAAAACTACATCTAACTTCTTTAAAATACATGACATCAACGAGTCCATCTGACTCTGGGGAAGTAGACAAAGGGCTCTTTGCTAAATGCCCGAAGTATCCCTTTAAGACTGATTAGTTAAATCAGGTCAGTGTGTTACTGCTTGTTGGGACAAAAGCCTGCAACCACACCACTACACCTGCAGATAGAAATGGTTGACCCTTACTTTAGTGAGACGGAATGGACTTGTGAGAAAATGGAGGGTGTGGACTTGTGAGAAATGGAGGGTGTGGACTTGTGAGAAATGGAGGTGTGGACTTGTGAGAAAATGGAAGGGTGTGGACTTGCAATAAGTGGTAATAAGACTTATTGTAAATAGACGTGACTCTGAGGAGTCTCCTGCTAGAAGACTTAAAGGCCCTAAGACAGTAACGGTACTATGACTCAGAGACTGTAGAGGCCCAAGACAGCTAGTGGTGGTGGTGGTAGACTGAGAGCCCAAGACAGTAGTGGGTGTGTAGGACTGAGATGCCAAGACAGCTAGTGGTGGTGGTAGTAGAAACTGAGAGGCCCCAAGACAGCTAGTGGTGGTGGTGGTAGTAGACTGAGAGGCCCCAAGACAGCTAGTGGTGGTGGTGGTAGACTGAGAGGCCCCAAGACAGCTAGAGGTGGAAGAAGGGTCGTACTGTACAGATGTTGTAGAGAATGAACCTAAAGGAGCGAGTCGCTGCTTTGATGTTTGCAGATGTTGACTGGAATTTTGTCCAGGGTCACGCTAAGGTTGTTTACGCTCTGGGAGGGGGACACCGTGGAGTTGTCATCCGGGATGGAGAGGTCTTGGAACGGGCAGGCCTTCCCCGCGAGGAAGAGCAGCTCCGTCTTGTTGAGCTTGAGGTAGTGGGCCGACATCCAAGCTGAGATGTGTGTCTGGCACGCAGAGATGTGTGTCTGGCACGCAGAGATGTGTGTCTGGCACGCAGAGATGTGTGTCTGGCACGCAGAGATGCGTGTCGCCACCTGGGTGTCAGAAGGAGAAGAGTGTCATCCGCATAGCAGTGATAGGAGAGACCATGTGAGGATATGAGGGAACAGAGTGACTTGGTTTATAGAGAGAAGAGGAGAGGTCCATCC
>NW_019947955.1:29069-36507 GCF_002910315.2 Salvelinus sp. IW2-2015
TGAGGGATGGAGGAGGGGGGTTTAGTTGACAGCCTAAACTGTTGACAGCCCTAGGGTGGTTCAACCACCCCTCTAAACTGTTGACAGCCCTAGGGTGGCTCTAACCCTCCCCTAAACTGTTGACAGCCCTAGGGCGGCTCTAACACCCCTCTCCTAAACTGTTGACAGCCCTAGGGCGGCTCTAACCACCCTCTCCTAAACTGTTGACAGCCCTAGGGTGGCTCTAACCCCCCTCCCCTAAACTGTTGACAGCCCTAGGGCGGCTCAACCACCCCTCTCCTAAACTGTTGACAGCCCTAGGGCGGCTCTAACCACCCCTCTCCTAAACTGTTGACAGCCCTAGGGCTGCTCTAACCACCCCTCTCCTAAACTGTTGAAGCCTAGGGCGGCTCTAACCACCCTCCCTACTGTGACAGCCCTAGGGTGGCTCTAACCACCCCTCCCCTAAACTGTTGACAGCCCTAGGGCGGCTCTAACCACCCTCTCCTAAACTGTTGACAGCCCTAGGCGGCTCTAACCCCCCTCCCTAAACGTGACAGCCCTAGGGCGCTCTAACCCCCCTCCCTAAACTGTTGACAGCCCTAGGGCGGCTAACCACCCTCCCCTAAACTGTTGACAGCCCTAGGGGGCTAACACCCTCCCTAAACTGTTGACACCTAGGGCGCTCTAACACAGGGTTCAGAACCACCTCTGGCACAGCCACACTCCTCATAAAACCATCAGAATACAAACCAAGCAGAGCCGACTCGCCTCATAAAGTTGCAAAGTTGAGAGAGTAAAAATAGAAATACTGCTACTGAGAGAGAGAGAGAGCATATTCACAACAGTCTTTATACCTTGCTAACAGCTTGTTCTACCAGCCGTGTTTTTCCCTCAGCCAGACGTGAAGCGACATAATTTAAGATGGAAGTGGAAAAAGAAGCCGTCGGTCCACAGTGTGCTAGCTGTGTCTACTGGCTTCATGCGTCCAAATAGCACCCTATTCCCCATTTAGTGCACTATTTTTGATAGGGATCTGGTCAAAAAAACTAAATAGTGCACTATAAAAGAGAAATAGGTGCCATTTTGTTCTAGGTTTAGGGTTGAGGTTCTATGGCCCTCTTCCTCTTCTCTCTAATACACCAATCACTCTGCTCCTCATATCCTCACATGGTCTCTCCTATCACTGCTATGCATGGGACCTCTCCTCTTCTCTCTATAAACCAAGTCACTCTGCTCCCTCATATCCTCAAATGGTTCTCCTATCACTGCTATGGTGATGGACCTCTCCTCTTCTCTTCTATAAACCGAATCACGTCTGCTCCTCATATCCTCAATGTGTTCTCTCTATCACTGCTATGGGATGGACCTCTCCTCTTCTCTCTATAATCCAAGTCACTCTGCTCCCTCAATATCCTCACATGTCTCCTATCTACTGCTATGCGGATGGACCTCTCTCTTCTCTCTAATAAACGCAAGTCACTCGCTCCCTCATATCTCACATGGTCTTCCTATCACTGGCTATGAGGATCGGATCAACTCTTCCTCTTCTTCTATAACCAAGTCACCGTCTGCTCTCATATCCTCAACCTGGCTCTCTCCTTATCAACTGCTATGCGGATCGCCACTTCCCTCTCTTGCTCTTCTATCAAGACCAAGTCACCTCTGTTCCCTCATATCTCATCACATGGTCCTCTCCTAACTGCTATGGGATGGACCTCTCTCTCTCTATAAAACCAAAGTACTCTCGTCCCTCAATAATCCTCACATCTCTCCCTTATCACTGTGCATGAGGGAAGACCTCTCCTCTTCTCATCTAAAACCAAGTCACTCCTGCTCCTCATATCTCACATGGTCTCTCCATCTGCAACCTCGCTAATGCCGCTTCATGGACCTCTCTGCCCTTCTCTTTGATAACCAAAGGTACTCTGCTCCCTCCTCATATCCTCAATGGTCCTCTCCTATCAATGCTAATGGGCGGATGAACACTGCGCTACTCTTTCTCCTTCTGAACCCAGGTGGGACCGCATCTCTGCTTGCCAGACACAGGTGACATCATCTCAGCTTGGGATGTCGGCCACTAACCTCAAGCTCAACAGACGGAGCTTGTTCGTCCTCCGGGAAGCCTGCACGCTCCAAGACTTCTCCACCCGGTTGACAACTCCAGGTGTCCCCTCCCAGAGAGTAAACAACCGTAGCGTGACCTAGACAACACCGCAGTAAACCTCTGCAACATCAAAGCAGCGTACTCCTCCTTTAGGTTAATTCTCTACACCTCTGTACAAGTACCGCCCTTCTTTCCACACTAGCTGTCTTGGGCATCTCAGTTACTACCACACCACTAGCTGTTTTGGGGCCCTCTCAGTCTACTACCACCACTAGCTGTCCCCTTGGGGCATCTCAGTCCTACTACAACCACTCACACATAGCTGTCTTGGGCCTCTTCAGTCTACTACCACACCACCATAGCTGTCTTGGGGCTCTCAGTCTACTACCACCACCACTAGCTGTCTTGGGGCCTCTCAGTCTACTACCGACACTAGCTGTCTGGGGCTCTCAGTCTACTACCACACCACTAGCTGTCTTGGGGCTCTAGTCTATCACCACACAGCCACGTAGCTGTCTTGGGGCATCAGTCTCACCACCACTAGCTGTCTTGGGGCAATCTCAAGGTCTACTACTACCAACCACAGCTGTCTTTGGGCTCTCAGTCTACCTACTTACACCACTACTGTCTTGGGGCAATTCAGTCTACTACACCACTAGCTGTCTTGGGGCATCTCAGTCTACCACACCAATTAGCTGTCTGGGGCCATCTCAGTCTACTACCACCACTAGCTGTCTTGGGGCCTCTCAGTCTACTAACGACCTACCACCACTACGCTGGTCTTGGGCATCCTCAGTCACTATCCCACCACCACCACTAGCTGGGTCTTGGGGCATCTCAGTCTACTACAACACCACTACTTGTCTTGGCCCTCAGTCTACTACTACCACCACTAGCTGTCTTGGGGCATTTCAGTCACTACTACCACCACTAGCTGTCTTGGGGGCATCTCAGCTACTACTACCACCACTTAACGTCTGGGCAATCTCCAGTATATACGTAACACCAACTAGCTGTCTTGGGGCGCTTCACTGTAAATAGACTTCCACATCCCAGCATGGATCAGTAGTCAGTCCCCAGGAGCAGCCTTAAGGATCGTCCCAAATAGCACCCTATCCACTATGTAGGGCACGACTGACCAGGACCCTGGGCTCTACTCTAAAGTAGTGCCCTGTAGAGGGAATAGGATGCTATTTTGGATGCAATATTACTGTAGCTCCCTCCTCTAAGCTGAATGGACATGGTTAAGAGATACCAGATCACACACACACACACACACACACACACACACACACACACACACACACACACACACACACACTCTCATTCATTCATTTTCTCTCTGACTGTCCATTCAGAAGACTAGGCCTCAGGGCTAGCCGTGCTCCACTGTTGCAGTCTGAATATAATGGAGCATTATAGAATACCACAGTGCTCAGTGGACTGAGACACAATGGAACTACAATGTGCTGGAGATTAGGGATGGAACCATATGAATTCCATTGGCTCCGCTGATTCTAGTTCCGGAAGCTCTGCAGTTCTAGCCAGTGTTTTCTATTTGTGACAATCATCACTAACGGGAGTTAAACTTTCTGTGTTTCATCTTTGGACCAGTAGGTGAACTACTTCCTTCTCCTTGGCAGATTGAGTAGAAATGAAAAAACTAATCGTGCTCTGTTTCTTCAAATGTTATTCAGCCTCTTCAAAACAGGTGACACTGCCCCCAAAACTGACATATTTGGCACAGAATCATTTGACTTATAGACTCATTTGACTATAGAGATGGGACTTGATGGGACGATGATGACTCATCTTCAATCACACATGCAGTACTTCCAGTAATAGTGTTCCATCCCACAATGTCTTAGCAAATCAAGAACAGCTTGTGTCGTGGTATTTTAACCTTGATCCAATGCCTCACCTGAGACTGAACCAAACTATTCACCTGAGACTGAACCAAACTATTCACCTGAGACTGAACCAAACTATTCACCTGAGACTGAACCAAACTATTCACATCTCAGCTGTCTTCTAATGACTTTCTCTATGGCTCTTATCCTGCATGTTATACTATTATATCACAGTCCAGTACACTCTGGTTTTGAAGTTTKCCCCATCTATCATTAACAGTTCAAATGTGTTGTCAGGAATGGGGCTCTGTCCACAGTTCTAACTACAGCTGACTCTCTGAGGCTCCTTTAAACGGTCTATTGCACGTGTAATGATGGTTTACTGCGCGTAATGATGGTTTACTGCATGTAATGATGGTTTACTGCATGTAATGATGGTTTACCGCATCTATGGCGATTATGCTAATGATATAGAACAAACTGCACCCTATGATTGGAACTGTACTCTTGTCTCTTTTCTGGTGTAGTGTAAAACGTGGGTGTTGCAGAGATGGATGTTCTAGACCGGTCTGGATGGATGGTTCTAGACTGATCTGGATGGATGGTTCTAGGACTGATCTGGATGGATGGTTCTAGACTGATCTGGATGGATGGTTCTGACCATCTGGGATGATGGTTCTGGATGATGGTTCTAGACCGTCTGGATGGATGGTTCTGGACCGATCTGAGGGATGTTCTAGACCGATCTGGATGGTGATGTGTTCTAGGTACTGATCTGGATGGATGGTTCTAGACTGATCTGGATGGATGTTCTGGATCGGCGATGGATGGTTCTGGAATGGATGGTTCTAGACCGATCTGGATGGATGGTTCTGGACCGATCTGGGGGATGGTCTAGACGCGTCTGGATGGATGGTTCTGGACCGATCTGGAGGATGGTTCTAGACTGATCTGAGGGATGGTTCTAGACTGATCTGGGATGGATGGTTCTAGACTGATCTGGATGGATTGGTTCTAGACTGATCTGGATGGATGGTTCTGGACCGATCTGGATGGATGTTCTGGATGATGGTTCTAGACCGATCTGGATGGATGGTTCTGGACCGTCGTGATGTCTGGAGACTGGAGGGATGGTTCTTAACCGGTCCTGATGGATGGGTCTGGATGGATGGTTCTAGACGATTGATGATGGTCTGACCACTGGAGGATGGTTCTAGACCGGTCTGGATTGTTGGTGCTGGATGGATGGTTCTAGACCGGATCTAGAGAGATGGTTCTACGACCGTCTGATGGATGGTTCTGACGATGGATGGCATGGTTCTGACGATCTGGTATGGATGGTTTAGACCGGTCTGGTGATGGTTTCTAGACTCGATCTGATGGAATGGTTCTTAGACTATCTGGATGGATGTATCTGGACCGATCTGGATGATGGTTCTAGACCGATTCTAGAAGGATGGTTCTAGACCGATCTGGATGGATGGTTCTGGACGATCTTAGTAAGCTGTGTGTTTCTTAAAGAAAGTGACGACCATCTGAGTGGTGAGGGACTAGTCTGGTTAGTTATGACTGTAGTGGTGAGGTGGTACTAGTCTGGTTGTATGACTGGTAGTGTGAGTGGTACTAGTCTGGTTAGTATGACTGTAGTGGTGAGTGGTACTAGTCTGGTTAGTATGACTGTAGTGGTGAGGTGGTACTAGTCTGGTTAGTATGACTGTAGTGGTAGGTGTACTAGTCTGGTTAGTATACTGTTATGGTGAGGTGGTACTAGTCTGGTTAGTATGACTGTAGTGGTGAGGTGGTACTAGTCTGGTTTAGTATGACTGTAGTGGTGATGTACTAGTCTGGTTAGTATGACTGTAGTGGTGAGGTCGTACTAGTCTGGTTAGTATGACTGTATGTGGTGAGTGGTACTAGTCTGGTTTAGTATGACTGGAGTGGTGAGGTGGTACTAGTCTGGTTGTATGACTGTAGTGATGACGTTGTTACTAGTTCTGGTTAGTATGACTGTAGTGGTGAGGTGTACTAGCTACCTAAGCTGTTATTATTATTGTTGGATAAGTTTGATAGTGCTTTGTTGAGAATAGATACAAGGAGAGATCAAATCAAACTTTATTTGTCACAAGTGTAGACTTTACCGTGAAATGACTTACTGACAAGCCCTACACAACAGTGCAGGATTAAGAAAACTTGACGACGTTAGATAAAAAGTGACAACACGATGTGAGGAAGAGACCTAAGGCTCCCTCTGGTATCATCATTATCCCAGCTTGTCTGTAGCTGGTTCTCATTATCCCAGCTTGTGTAACTGGTTCATCATGTATCCCAGCTTGTGTACTGGTTCATCATTATCCCAGCTGTGTAGCTGGGTTCCAATCATTTATCCCAGCTTGTGTTAACTGGTTCATCATTATTCCCAGCTTGGTAGCTGTTCATCATATATCCCAGCTTTGTGTAGACTGTCATCATTATCCCAGCTTGTGTAGCTGGTTCATCAATATCCCAGCTTGTGTAGCTGGTTCATCCATTATCCCACTTGTTGTAGCTGGTTCATTCATTTATTCCCAGCTTTTGTAGCGGTTCGTCATCTATCCCAGCTGTGGAACTGGTTCATCATGTATCCCAGCTTGTGTAGCTGGTTCGTCATTATCCCAGCTTGTGTAGCTGGGTTCAATCATTATTCCCAGCTTGTGTAGCTTGTTTCTCCATTTATCCCAGCTTGTGTAGCTGGTTCTCATGTATCCCAGTTGTGTAGCTGGTTCATCATTCCCAGCTTGTGTACTGTCCTCATATCCCAGCTTGTGAGCTGGTTCACATTATTCCCATGCTTGTGTAGTGGTTCATCATTTATCCCAGACATGTGTAGCTTTGGCTTCATCAATTATCCCAGCTTGTGTAGCTGGTTCAATCATTATCCCAGTTGTGAATGTTCATCCATGGTACTCCCGTTGTGTAGCTGGTTTCATCATATATCCCAGCTTGTGTAGCTGGTTCATCATTATCCCAGCTTGTGTTAGCTGGTTATTCATTATCCCAGCTGGTGTAGCTGGTCATCATTATCCCAGCTTGTCGTAGTGGTTTCCCATTATCCCAGCTTGATGTAGCTGGTTCATTTCATATCCAGCTTGTGGTAGCTGGTCATCATTATCCCAAGCTTTGATAGCTGGCTTCTCATTATCCCAGCTTGTTGAGCTGTTCATCATTAATCCCAGCTTGTGTAGCTTTGCGTTCTCATTATACCCCTGTGTAGTGGTTCATCATATCCCACTTGTGTAGCGAATGTTCATTCATTATCCCAGCTTGTTAACTGGTCATCATTATCCCACTGTGTAGCTGGTTCATTCATTTATCCAGCTTGTGTAAGCTGGTTCATCATTATCCCAGCTTGTTAGCGGTTCATCATTATCCCAGCTTGTGTAGCTGCGTTCATCATCGTATCCCAGCTTGTGAGCTGTTCGTTCATCTTCCCAGCTTGTTAGCTGCGTTCGTCTTATCCCACTTG
>NW_019947956.1:0-2075 GCF_002910315.2 Salvelinus sp. IW2-2015
GTGATCAATTCGAAATGATTGAATACATACAGTATTACAAAGAAAGAGATACAAAAATTGCTTCGAAAAGCTCGAAAAAGTCTCATTTCCCTGGGCCACACAAAAGTAAAATGTATGTACGCATTACTGTACATCGTTTTGGATGAAAGAGTCTGCTTTCAAATCTCTGACTCTCACACATATTAACAATCTCGCGATGTTTATTTCTGGCGCTTTCACGTTTGCGGGATTTTGTGAAGTAAATGATGCGCAGGAGAGCTCCATGAAATCAGTGACATGGTCAAGATGGCAACATGACAGGGTCTAACATTTCTAGCTGAGGACCAATTTGAGGGTTTTCTCACAAAGTTTATAGTTTTAGACTGCAGTTGCAATTTGTTTGTTTTTCACAAAAAAATGATATCTAACTATACAATTAGTAATTTTCTAATTAATCAAACCATTGACATATATTTTTGACGATTTCCAAAGAACAAGCTAGCTATCGAAAAGTTTTAGCGTTTGTAGTTAAGTTGACGTGTATATAACCCTCTGTTCCCCCCATGTCTGTGTGTGGAATTGTTTGTTGTAAACTTTACAACTTTACAACTTTACAATGTAAAGTGTATGTGCACTTCAGACTGGTTTGCGATGGGTTATTTCAACCCATATCTTGTTCTGGGTGCCGTTGGTTTTTCCCTCATTAAACTGCTCCGGTTATTACCCAGTTCTGCTCTCCTTCGCCTGACTTCCCTACAGCCCGTTACGCACCTCTTACAAGATCAATATCTTAGGTTTTGTACCATTGATTTTTCAAAGCGCTGGGATGCGCAGAACTTAGAATGCGGAGTTAATGAAATGCCCAGGAAATGGCACAGAAAATTTGGTGCCGTCTCTCCATAAAAGTCAATGGCCACACACCAATACATGGATTTGACAGTCAAACTATTACTTAAATAGCAGTCTATTGTCACTTGTTATTCTATAGAGGGTCGTGATTCGTTTAGGTTAACTAACAAAAACAGTGGTCTGGTCCCTTTTCCATTATGGAAGCCTCCCAAAATCAACATCTAACATTCCAAAATATAGATATAAGCCTTCAAGTACTCATCTAACCAACTTCTTCAGGGCCAACCAGGCCCCCTGTAGCCCCCCAGGCGCCCTGAAACCCAACCCCCGTAAGAAGAAGCCCAAATACGACCTGCCCTTACCCAGTATACATACAAGGTCAGGGGACAACACTGGTTTTTCGTCTTGTAGTTAAACTTGTTTTATACACAGTTTAAAGGGATAGTTCATCCCAATTACACAATGACTTAAGTTGCGTTTACATTTCATTTGAAATCCAATGCATCCAAAGTGTACATTAGTCGTTCCTGGTTCATAACATATTTTTTGGTCCCTTTCACAGCCATGTCAACAGTGGGCGTCAGGCTTGTAAGAGACATTAATTATATGTGAGATTCAGTGAACAAGGCTGGAAGGTGAGATTCTATCTCTCTTAACTACTCATTGTCCTGAATAGATAATCATGAGCTAACATTGTACCACCTTATTTGCTGTGACAGACAGTATTTTTAGGGAAGCAAGGCATTTGTGTAGGATGTGCATTGTAGAGTATGTTCTTTGGATTCTTTATCATGTATTGCTCATTGAAAGAGTCTATTTTAGTAATTCGTCTAAACTTGTCATTCGATTTCTATGGTATTTCTCTCAATTAGAACTGGGTATTGGCTCCAACGGGTTACTCTGCCTTCTACTGTGATGGAGAATGCCTCTACCCTCTGTGTTCCTGAATGAACTCCACCACCCACACTATGATCCAACTAGTGGTCAGTATGCACTACTACACCCTCTCTCACATGAACGCCAACATTACTGGTTTCAGTGGGAAAGATAGTGAATGGTTCAGACATTAATGGCAAATATAAAAACGAAGGAACCCAAGTTACCGGAGTCTACAATGGCAGACTGTTAATGTAGAGTAGGGATAGTGAGAAGTAACATTCAAGACTGAAGCAAATACCCCCTCTAGTGGTATACTTTATACTGTACCAGATTATGACACACACTGATAATACAAAACATTGACACCT
>NW_019947956.1:6381-10897 GCF_002910315.2 Salvelinus sp. IW2-2015
ATCATTTATCAACTTTCTTGCAGATATACAGTGCTTCAGAAAGTGTTCATACCCTGGCTGACTAAAAAAGTATTTAGTCAGCCACCAATTGTGCAAGTTCTTCACTTAAAAAGATGAGAGAGGGCTGTAAATTTTCATCATAGGTACACTTCAACTATGACAGACAAAATGAGAAAAAAAAATCCAGAACTCACATTGTAGGATTTTAATGAATTTATTTGCAAATTATGGTGGAAAATAAGTAGAGTTACCAGCCTCAGATATTGCTGCCCAAATAAATGCTTCACAGAGTTCAAGTAACTGACACATCTCAACATCAACTGTTCAGAGGAGACTGTGTGAATCAGGCCTTTATAGTTGAATTGCTGCAAAGAAACCACTATTAAAGAACACCAATAAGAAGAAGAGACTTACTTGGGCCATGAAACACAATCAATCTGTCCAATTTGCCCTAATTTGAGATTTTTGGTTCCAACTGCCATGTCTTTGTGAGATGCGGTGTGGGTGAACAGATGATCTCGGCATGTGTATTTCCCACTGTGAAGCATGGAGGAGGAGGTGTTATGGTGTGGGGGTGCTTTGCAGTTGACAATGTCTGTGATTTATTTAGAATTCATACTTAACCAGCATGGCTACAACAGCATTCTGCAGCTATACGTCATCCCATCTGGTTTGGGCTTAGTGGGACTATCATTTGTTTTAATAAATTATTATAAAAAAAAAAAATACAATTGTTTGTTACTTTTACACCTTTTTCGTGGTATCCAATTGGTAGTTACAGTCTTGTCTCATCGCTGCAACTCCCGTATGGACTCGGGAGAGGCGAAGGTCGAGAGCCGTGCGTCCTCCAAAACACAACCCAGCCAAGCTGCACTGCTTCTTGACACAATGCCTGCTTAACCCGGAAGCCAGGCGCACCAATGGGTCGGAGGAAACACCATACACCTGGCCGCCCTGTCAGCGTGCATTGCGCCCGGCTCGCCACAGGAGTCGCTAGAGCGCGATGGGACAAGAACATCCCTGCCGGCCAAACCCTCCTTTAACCCGGACGACGCTGGGCCAATTGTGTGCCGCCCCGTGGGTCTCCCGGTTGCGGCCGGCTGCGACAGAGCCTGGACTCCAACCAGGATCTCTAACTGCACAGCTTGCCTTAGACCACTGTGCCACTCAGGATAATTCATTTGTTTTTCAACAGGACAATGAACCAACACACCTCCAGGCTGTGTAAGGGCTATTTTACCAAGAAGGAGAGTGACGGAGTGCTGCATCCACAATCCCCCGACCTCAACCAAATTGAGATGTTTTGAGATGAGTAGGACCGCAGAGTAAAGGAAAAACAGTCAACAGGTGCTCAACATATGTGGGAACTCCTTCAAGACTGTTGGAAAAGCATTCCAGATGAAGTTGGTTGAGAGAATGCCAAGAGTGTGCAAAGCTGTCATCAAGGCAAAGGGTGGCTATTTGAATAATCTCAAATATATGATATGTTTTGATATGTTTCACACTTTTTTGGTTACTACATGATTCCATTTGTGTTATTTCATAGTTTTGATGTCTTCACTATTATTCAACAATGTAGAAAATAGCATTTCTTCTTTGACGCACCTTATGTCTAAACTTCTTACAGTGAAATATTTTGATTGGTGATCTCAACTGGTGTTGGTTAAAGCCGGTGTCTGATGATTTAAAAATGTTTTGTAATTCTATGAATTTTACCCAGTTGATTAACTCACCCACTCGCCCAAATCTTAAAGCCCAGATAAATCTACCGTGATTGATATTGATGATTAACAAATGTTCCACATAAATATTCTGCGGTTGGTGTTTTTGTAATGATTTAAGTGACCATTGTGCTGTTGTTGCTGTTAGAAATACTAAGGTTCCTAAGACAAACCCACGTTTTATTCTAAGAGAATTGAAGTGTTTAATGAGCAGGCTTTCTTTCATGATTTGTTTCATTTTGACTGGAGCAAGATTGAGCTTATCCTGATGTGGAAACTGCCTGGATATTCTTTCATTATGTTTTTTTCCAAATAGTAAACAAACATGCCCATTCCGCAGGTTCAGGGTTAAAGGGCGGGATAATCCATGGTTTTCTTCTGAGCTGTCTTGTATTATTCACGACGTAATCTAGCCTGGGCTAAAGCAAGGAAATCATGTTCTGATGCTGATTGGCTTATTTTTAGGCAATTACGAAACAAGTGTTTTTTCTTCTCAGGAAGGCAAGTCTGAAATTTTTATGTCTGTTACCACTGATAACCTGAATGACCTAGAACGTTTTGGAAGCTATTAAGTCTATGTCTGGTAAAAGTAATGTTACTGAATTACCGTCATGTGTTTTGAAGGACTCTCTTGCTGTATATGCCAAGCAGCATACCACCATGCCATACACTGCTTGGCTTTGCTTCTTGAAGACTAAGCAGGATTGGCCTGGTCAGTCCCGATGGGAGACCAGCTGCTGGAAGTGGTGTTGGTGGGCAGTAGGAGGCACTCTTTCCTCTGGTCTAAACAAAGATCCCAGGCAGTGATGGGGACACTGCCTGTTGTTAGGGTGCCGTCTTTTCGGATGGGATGTTAAACGGGGTCCTGACTCTCTGAGGTCGATTAAAGATCCCATTGGCCACTATCGTAAGAGTAGGAGGTGTTAACCCCAGATTGCCTGGCAAGATTCCCAATCTGGCCCTCTACCATCACGGTTCACCTAATAATCCCCAGTTCAATGGCTCATTCATTCCCTTCCTCTTCCCCTTAACTATTACCCCAGGTCGTTGCTGCAAATGAAAAACGTGTTTCTCAAGTCAACTTTACCTGGTAAAATAAATAAATATGACAAAACTGAAATGCTGAATTGTTTCAATGAGCACTTTGTATCATCTGGTAGGCTGTTTGATTCAGTGTCCTCCTCTCTTTACAACCCTGTGTGGATGAACCAGTGAGAGCTGGTCAAACTTTTAGCTTTTTGCCATTCTCAGTGCAGGTGGTACATAAAGCCCTGAAATCCTTAGATCAGAGAAAGCCTGCAGGTCCTGATCTTTTGGATCCCTGCTTTTTAAATCTGGCAGCTGATTTCATAGCTGAACCACTTACATATCGGTTCAATCTAACCCTGGAATGTAATGATATTCCGAAAATCTGGAAATCAGCATTTGTCCTCACACTTTTAAAAGTGGAGATCCAACTCTTTTAAATAATTATAGGCCAATCTCAAAGCTGTCACCCCTGGTGAAAATACTTGAAACCCTTGTGAGTGAACGCTAAAGAGTTTTTAATTACTAACTCTATTTTATCAATGTACCAATCGGGCTTCAGGAAGAAGATAGCACAATTACAGCAGCCATGAAGGTTTTAAATATACACTGAAGCCCTTGACAAAAAACAACACTGTGTCTCACTTTTTATTGATCTCTCTAAGGCTTTTGATCAGTTTATCATGCTATACTAAGGCAGAATTGTCGAGTGTAGGTCTTTCAGGGCATGCATTGCATGGTTGCTAACTATCTGTCTGATATAAACTCAGTCACTCAATTGATGGGCTTATGTCTGTTAAATTGTCTGTCTTTAATGGTGTGCCCCAAGGCTTGTACTTGGTCCTCGCTTATTCACTATTTATTTAAATGATTTAGACAAAAATGTCCAAAATGCGCAACTTCATTTTTATGCTGATGATACTGTTATTTACTGTTGTGCCTCGTCTCTTACAAAAGCTTTCCAGAACTTGCAAACGCTTTTTATACTGTTCAACATACCTTGTGTCAATTGAAGCTTATCCTCAATACTGACAAAACTAACTATGGTGTTTTCTAAAGCAAGAAATAAGCTCTGAACCTTTCACCTATTACTACCTGTCAGGGCAAGGAGATTGAGGTTGTAACCTCATATAAATATCTTGGAATTTAATTGCATATTCAACAACTTACAAAAAAATTGAAGCTGAATTGGATTTTATTTAGGAATAAGGCCTGTTTTCTTTTTGAAGCCAGGAGGCTAGTATCAGCTACATTTATGCCTTTACTAGACTATGGGGATATTTTATATATGAATGCTTCCGCTCAGTTGTGAGATCAATTGATACCTTTACCATGGCACTTTGAGATTTTTTTAAAACTGCAAAACCCTTAGCACCACTGCACTTGTATACCAGGGTTGGCTGGCCTTCTCTAGTCACTCGTAGGCTCAGTCACTGGTATACTTTGATTTATAAGCCATTTTGGGTTTACTACCTTTATTTGGGCATATTATTGTTCAGAAATGTGGTGGGTACTCTCTTCGTTCGCTGGACTTTATCCTGCTAACTGTTCCAAATTCCGAAACTGAATTTGGTAAAAGGCTTTTATGTACTCTGCGCCATCGTCTTGGAACGCCTTACAAAATACTTTTAAACTGAAGACTTGTCCCGATTGGTATTTAAATCACTGATGAATGATCTTGAGACTGATTCCCTGACCTGTCAATGTTTTAATTTGCTGTTTTTGGATTTTTGTATACTCTTGTGAATTCAATGGTTCTACTACATTAC
>NW_019947956.1:11564-18760 GCF_002910315.2 Salvelinus sp. IW2-2015
CACAGCTCCAGTCCCATCTCTGTACTCTCTACGATGACAACAACAATGTGATCCTAAAGAAGCATCGCAACATGGTGGTCAAGACCTTGGATGTCTGTGACACCAGTGGTAGCCCATCTATCTATTCTACATCATTTTATAAACTTAATTGCCATTGTTCCAAAAGATACAAACAAGGTAATATAACTTGCAACCAGCAGTTGATAGCATAATCTGTCAATATGCTGATAAATAGTATGTTTCTAATATACTGATTTTGAGTCAGGTGGTATTTGAACAAAACCCATTGGACATATAACCATACTTCACTTTTGATTAACTAAACTATTCAAATCTACAGTAATTCAGATAATTACATCACCCCTTCATGTCGTATATTCTGTGACCAATCAAAGCTGTAAAGTACTGTATCATAAGTATATCAATGCTAAAATTTACCCTTTTGATGACTATAATCTCTTGTTGAACCATGAATTTGTCATTGTCTCTTTTAGATGTACTAAACATCATTCAAAAGGCACTTGCACATCTGAGCAATCTTATTTGCAGGTGCATGGCAACAATTGAACAAGATGAAGAAAAAAAGAAACCGCACACTGCTCGATAGTATCACTGATAAGCTTACGTATCGGCCACACGGCCTTCGTCAGAGCCATGTGATTTTTTAAAATTTGCACCCTTATGTAGACTGCCCCACCCACATCCTTTCTACACATCGAAGGGGTTGGAGGCAAAGGAAAAACAAAGTGCTACCAAATATAACAATATGCATTTCAAAATATAACAAAAGTGTATAATCACCACTTCCGGAGACACCTGAAACCCCACCTCTTTAAGGAATACCTAGGATAGGATAAAGTAATCCTTCTAACCCCCCCCCCTTAAAAGAGTTAGATGCACTATTGTAAAGTGGTTGTTCCACTGGATATCATAAGGTGAATGCACCAATTTGAAGTCGCTCTGGATAAGAGGCGTCTGCTAAATGACTTAAATGTAAAATGTAAATGTATAAATAAGGCGTATTGAACACATCTGTAAAATCTCAATGAGGACATTGCAAGTTTTCATTAGTCATTGGGTACACATCGTACGAAAAACGTCAGAATAATCTACAAGAGACACATATTTCATGTTCAAATTCACAACATAACATACATAGGCATTTCATCATTAAGTCCTTTAGGAAATAATGTCTGGAGGGTGAAAATCCCAAAATATTCTCTTTTACTCAGAGTATTATTAATATCTCCTCCCATGTCTGATATTTTAACTTTCTCTATGCCACAAAATCTAAAGGTGGAAATGTCATGCTTCAGGTCATTGAAATGTACAGCGACTGGATAATCCCTGTCGTTTCTCCTGATTGAACTTTTATGTTCACTAATTCTCTGTTTGAAAGAGTGGGAGGTTTTACCGACATAACAGAGCCCACATGGACATTTAATAATGTAAATAACATGGGTGGTGGAACACGTAATAATGTCATTTATTTTGAACCGTTTTCCTGTGTGTGGGTGGCAGAAATATTCACACTTCATCATATTGTTTCACTGTGCGCATCCTCTGCATTTATAGCTACCATTTGGTAGAGGGCGTAAAAGAGTTTGGCTAATTTTCTTTTGTGGCTGGCAGTTGGCATGAACCAATTTATCGCGTAAATTGCGACCTCTCCTATACACAATACGTGGTGGATATTTAAATTCAGCCGGCAAAACTGGGTCCGATGATAAAATATGCCAGTGTTTCTTGACCGCATCTCCCACTTTTCGAGAGTTCAAAGTATATGTAGTTGTGAACATTACGGAGTGTTCTTTAGCGGGTCTTTTTTGTAGCAGTTCATCTCGTGTTTTTTCCAATGCCAAATTATGAGCTTCATCCACACATTGTGACGAATAGCCTCTTTTTAGAAACCTCATGCGCATCTCCGCTGCTTTTTCTAGATAATCCTCTGTGGAGTGGCATATACGCAGCCCACGCCAAATAAATTAAAGATACCCTACAAACCAACTGTGAACTTCTCTTGTGAAGCCCAGAAGTAAGAGAGATGCTATGCTCCATCCCCCTGCCCAACCCCCCTCCACTCCACCAACCACCAGGATGCCCGGCATCAGAACATTCCAGGCATCCCCGTGATTGGCAGATAGCAGGTTGATTGGCATGTCGGACCCCGCGAACACTGGTAAGTACAACACAACCCACTAATAGCCTACCACATAACACACCGCTGTCTGTGCGGGTGGCTACTCGCTACAATACATTGCCTTATTTAAAAAAAAAAATAGCTATCATGCTATAATCGGCATAGTTTCTCAGACCAAATCTTCATTCTGGTTTAAACAAAGCAATCTGATCATACTCCAGTAAAATAGACGCAACAGTGAATGCAAAAAAAAAAATGGATTCTGCAAAGCACATATACATTGTCCAATCAACATCCACACATTGATTTCATTCTTCGGGTCTTTAATCAAACACAAACACACTTGGAATAAAATGCTCTTTCAGTGTCTTGTTGCAGGTTGTGCAATGTTCAAAAGTGTGTGAGAGATTAGCATTAATGTGTGTGTATGTGTGTGGGGTCAAGTTTGGACGGTCGTACATATGCAAATAGCCGAGATTGTATATTTCAGGACCATGGACAGCAGCGATATCGGCATAGCYATATCTGTCATCCAGCCCCACATGACAGTAGACACAGGCCATCGCATGTGAAGTTGGCACTGCGGGAAATTCCATGTAATGAGAAACGAGGCCTAGGAGGCAAAAAACTGATGGAGAAGACTCCCACAGGAACTCTATGCTAAACTGTTCTGCCACATTCATTTCAAATGTAGATCTTTCGATTTGGTAATAATAGGGAATACATCTGCAAATAATTGAAACTGACTATTCAAACTACACTGTACAACTTTAGTGTGTCTGTGCATCATAGGTACAACTGTAACCAATACCGTTTCTTCAAATGTCTGTTTAATGTGAGAAACAACATGAAAACACCTGTTAGACCATTACAATGCGGACTGTCATGCATGTTTACTATTACCACAAGACAACGAAGTGATACGTGCCACGGACATAGGCGAAATCCCAGGGGGATCGGGGGGACACGACCCCCCCATCCTGGGAAAATATGATTTGTCCCCCCAATCTATCACTGTAAAACAAACTATGTAATTTCAATAATATTAATAATACGCAATGAAGCAGTTGTGCTGATTTATAGACACTTAATAGCGCCTTTTTAAGTTTCAAAAGATTGCGACCACCCCGCCCTTTGCCTCACAATGGTTTGATCCACTGCCAGTTCTTTAGCTGGCAAGGTAATAGAGGGTTCGTATCTACTGTCCGAAACCACATGTACGTAACTGACGTGAGGTTAATGCCAGTCAATCGCGCCATAGCAATGTTTACATTTTTATGTTGGCAGGGTTACACACAACTAGCTGAATTTGCAGAGCTAGCGCGCAAACTAAAGCAAACATTACTAGCAAGCTAGCTAGTACCATATTCCATTAAGGTGCGTCGTCAAAGATGGAATCTTTGCTATCGTCAATTTATTCCAAGATCAGCATGCAGCTTTAGATGCTTCAAAGTCCCTGTGATAAGGTTAGCTATAAACTGAAGTCCAAACTGAACAGAACTACACCTCTCTTATACCAAATTGTCTTAAATATATTTAATGGTTCGTTGCCAAAAGCTAAATTGTCGCTAGTGAACTTTTTTACACATTTATTTTATTTCACCTTTTTTTTTAAAAAGATTATAGCAAACACCACAGAAACGGAATTGGTGCTCGCTATAGCTTTACAAAATTCAGCTTATTGTTGGAAGCCAGCCAATATGAAACAAAACTAATATAAAATTAGAAAGGTTGTAGCATATGTTGTGTAAATGTGTGTGTGCTTGGCAGCTAGACGCCGAGCCAGCCAGGTAAGAAAAATGGCAGAAAAAAGTAAAAAGACGGACATCAGAGTATTTCAGTAATCACCAAAACGCAAAGTAAGAACCTAGTAGCCTAATATCTCAAAGACGAGTTGATAAAATGTTCATAAGAAGAAGTGAAATGCTAATGGAATGTTTCACAATGATGTCAATTAGGCAGAGCAGGCAACAGATGGCACACAGACAGCAGAGCTGGGGACATATAGGCAGGGACAGACTGGCAGAGACAGGGAGTCTCAGGTAAGTTTGTGACCTTTTGGCAACAGTTATGAAAGGTCTCAATTTTTTTTTACTTGTAAAATAGGGACATAATTGAAAATGCCATGGATACCCCCGCTCTCAACTTAAACTGATGGACAAACTAAGATTTGTTTATGGCAATGGTATTGCTGTTGGGATTAATTGTGTAGTTTGGGTACGGTAGTTAGGAGTACGCAAACACCTTATTTCTTTCTAGGAGACAGACTGAGTCTGTGAGGGTGGTTGAAAGGGAAAGAGCCAGAGAGAGAGACTTCAGAGAACAATGTCACAGCCACGGCAGGACCAGTGTCACCCTTGTTTGCCAGCAGCACCAGTATAGGGGACAGTGGCACAGGCCATTGTCCAGTTACCTCAGTGATGGCACAAAACCATATCAGCCACACCCACAATTTTTGAACCGCAAACTCTTGCCAACAGAGTGTTGACGTTTCAAGAGGCCCCAAAGCACAGAATGAAATTCTGAACATCATGGCCCAATACAATCATTCGAGCATTGCAAGCTGAGATTAGGTCTCTTCCGATTGTACAATTTTTTATTAATTGTGATGGTACTCAAGATGTCTCTGGTGCTGAACGAGAGTGTCTTTTTGCATTATGTTGACCATGACCTTGTCCCTCACGAGGAGTTTATTGGGCTATACAGGTGTCGGAGGACCAACAGGCGAGGGCATTGCGAAAGGGCAACTGAAGTGTTGTTGAGGCTCAATTTGCCCATGTCTGGCTTACGTGGGGCAGAGTTACGATGGTGCCTCAAACATGGCAGGAAAATACACAGGTGCACAGGCAATTGTGAGAAGGCAGCAGCCATTAGCCCTCTAATGTCCATTGTGAGCACACTGTGTAAATACTGATTACACAGGCTGGCTGCTTCAGCCTCCCCACTGATCGGGGATTCCTTTCTTGGGGTCCATCAGTTAGGTGTCCCTATGGCAGTCATGGAAAGTTAAGAGCAGGTTGGAATCAAGTGCACGTCCAAAGAAACCACATCTGCCCACCCGGAAACCCCTATGTCCAACAAGGGGGACTGGGCGAATACTGCTATAGAGCTGTGCTAGGGCAGTATGAGCGGGTACTAAGCAGCCTAGAGGAGATATTTTAGACATGACAGTACAACACAGTTACACTTAACAAAAATTATTTATTTCAGTTATTTTATTTAAAATTGCATACTTCCTGTGCACCATACTTGTCCATAGCTGCTGTTGTGAAGAGGTTGAGACACTGACCTGAAGGATATTTTTGATTTATTGGGGTTTTTTCATGGAAGTAGTATTTTGCCTTTTTAGAACTTCTTATTTTAAGCTTTTTGTTCTTGTTAAAGATATGGTAGGTAGACTCAGGCCAGTGGCACATTTAAATGACTATATGTAAATGTATCAGAAAAAGTCAAATTAAAAAGGTCAATTCCAATACGGAGACTAACTTTGTGATGGGTCTAATGGAGATTATTTTAGATGAGATCACCACCATGTTCCACTGTATTTATGAAAACTACAACCCATAACAGCGTGTGACAGCTTACATGCTACCTACTGGCCCTTTCTTGATATTGTAGTGTAAGACGAATACCTGCATACATTACTGGACGGGTAAGGAGCAGATGCTATAACATTATTAATAGTAGTATTATAATATTTAAACATTTGAAACAAGTTGGTAAACCCTTCATTTAACTACTGACCCTATCAATTATTCAGTTGTAGAATTATGGGTTCCTCAATATACATTTAACATATTACAACCGTAGGCTATGTGGAACAGCACTACGTTTGGTTGTCCCCCTACAGGAATTGCATCTGAGAAAATGTAATGTTAATTGTCCCCTCCAAGGTTGATATCAGATTTCGCCCCTGGCCACGGGAGACTAATAACGAGTAACTTTCCTAACACCAAAAGTATCCCAAGCCTGAAGCGATTTTGTTTACTACACTATTATGCATACAATCCAAGTCATACATTTATGATGTCATACATTACTCTATTTTTAACCGAATATCTTTCAAAGTTTTCATTGTGATCAATCAGAGCTTCGGAAATATTGAATAATGTGCCTAAGGGGACCTGACACTCAAGGCACACAACAGGACAACACAACAACCACATTTTCAATTGACAATCATTGCTTTTTAAAGGATGTGGTTCAATTGTTTATATATGGCCTATACCAAATCTATGTATTTAACTTGCTTATAAACCCAAGGTTGATGTAGTAGTTCTAAGCAACCATGCATCTGGCATAATCGGGTCATGAATCGGGACGGACTCCGGACTCCTCATATACACATTATGACATAATAAAGAGCTTAATCTTTCACGAAATAAAGACAGAAGCATACCCATTTATACAGGTTCTTACACATTCCATTTCTCCATGGGCAAATAGAATGAAACATTCATTTGCGCCAAACATCGCCTACAACTCCATTCTAAGGGCAGGCATATTGGATGACTCCACAGTCAGTGATCATTCGCGACTTTAAGTCATTCCTTGTTTATCTCTTAGAGCATCCCGTTATATCATAACGCTGCATTTCTTCCCCATCTTACATGGATAGGGTTTGGTGCATTCCGGAGTTCACTTATGGCCCACAAAAGTAATCTTAGGAAAATTTCATTTAGCATACGTAAATCCTGTGCATAATGTGCATAACAAAGCATCATTATTTTCAATATCTTCAAAGGAATTCTGTAGAAGCAGCCTTTATTTCAGACTCGCAGCCTGCTGCGGAGGAAAAACACATTACAATAAACAGGTAAGATTATCCCACAACAACATAAACAACAGAAAGAGAGTGGTATTTTCAAGGACAGTTAGAGAAGTGGGTTCATAAGAGTTCTAATATCACTTGCAAATGTCAGCATGAGCAGTGTTGAAATAGTTGCGAATGCCCTTCTGAAAGCACATATATGGATTTCGGGCAACAGTCGCACACCTTACCTCATCTTGCAAGAAAAGCTCATGTTCCACTTATCTGCTGCTCCCAGAGTCAAAG
>NW_019947956.1:20045-30478 GCF_002910315.2 Salvelinus sp. IW2-2015
TCTTCCCACCTGGAGGTTGTGGACATCACCCCTAACACAGAGGAAGACCAGGCTTCTTCCCACCTGGAGGTTGTGGACACCACCCCTAACACAGAGGCAGACCAGGCTTCTTCCCACCTGGAGGTTAAAGACATCACCACTTACACAGAGGCAGAGCCCATCTCTTCCCTCTTGGAGGTTGTCACACCTGAAGAAAGGACTCTCACGATGGCCGTCTTCGCCACTCTGCCAGCTGACATCCAAGCAGGTGAGTAACACTTAGAGAGCACTCTGACAGGTGCCGTTTGTCATGACATCTTAGTAGAACCTTTCAACTGGCCAGTGTTTAGAACCTACGGTTTGCATTTGTTTACATTCTGTTCCTCTTTTTTCCCTTTCCAGAGAATGTTGCTGTGGTCATTCCGGATGTCACCCAACACGTCACCAAGGACGTGACACTGGATGTTCCAAGCAGAGCTAGGAAAGGGACAGTCCAGCGTTTTTTTTGCAGGCTTTGGAGGGCAGTGTGCTGCTGCGCCTGCCACAAGGAAGAGGAGGAACAATATTAATTATTCATCAGACATTCAGAAATGGGATTGAACCATAGACCATTAAATTATTTGCATTATAATTGGACTCAATTCTGCTTTTCTTCTGTTTACTACTTAATTTCAGAACTTTTCTATAAACTTTCACTTTGCAAGTGTGGAGTAGGTTGTGTAAATACCTGGGAAACATCCCAATTTGAATGTTTTTAATAATTTACTTAAATTTAAAAAAATGTATTATTTGACATAAAAAAAACAAAGGGCACTCAACCAATTTGAGTTGAGGTGCAACCAAAAACTTGAAACATCATAGAAAAGGAAAAAGCGCAACTCTTGCTCACTATAAAAAATGCATTGTTTTAGTGGTATTGGAGGGAGTCTGAAGTTCGATCTCTAGCGATGAGTGTGGGGGCTGTACCGTGGTGGTGTCCCCCTCCCTCCTAAGGAGGAGCCACTGAGACATGTGATGAGGCCAAGGAAGATCACTCTGCAAGTTGAAGTTGTACAAGTTGAAGTCATATTGAACAACTACCAGAGAGAACCTTCTCTACATAGGAATTGCATACCATATTTTTTACATACATCAAAATAATACTTTATTGTCAATCAGCATTTACTTACTTAGATAAGGCCTCAACAAGGCCCCAGTTAATGGTTGAAAATAACTTATTTCAGTGCCAATGAGTTACACTGAGTGTATAAAATATTAATAACACCTGCTCTTTCCATGACATATGCTGACCAGGTGAATCCAGGTTAAAGCCATAATCCCTTATGGATGTCACTAGTTAAATCCACTTAAATCAGTATAGATAAAGAGGAGGAGACAGGTTTTTAAAAAATATTGTAAGGCTTGAGACAAGGATTGTGTATGTGTGCCATTCAGAGGGTGAATGGGCAAGACAAAGTATTTACGTGCCTTTCAACGTGGCGTGGTAGTAGGTGCCAGGGGTACCAGTTTGTGTCAAGAACTGCAACGCTGCTGTTTTTTTTTACACTCAACAGTTTCCCGTGTGTATCAAGATTGGTCCACCACTCAAAAGACATACAGTCAACTTGACACAACTGTGGGAAGCATTGGAGTCAACATGGGCCAGCATCCCTGTGAATGTGTTGTACACTCAGTACATTAATAGTATTGGTACCGTGATCTTGCCGTAACCTGTAAAGCTGGAGCAGCCTGCGAGGCAGGGGGAGGTGTGGGTGATGCCGTTGTCTGAACACACAGGGTCCCACTCCCCAGCCAAGCAGGGGCAGTCTCTGTTACACTCTGACAACAGGCTGCCATCGTACACCAGGGGACCTGGGGAACAGAGAAAATGTCTGGTAATAATGATGTTTAAATAATTGTTGCTGAACTATCATTGACATAGGCACAGTGACAAAACAGCCAGGAATCCTGGCTCAGTAACAACCATACTGTATATTCCCACAAGAGGGAGCCCTGGCACAAGCCCATGTGTGTTTTGGTCTAACTCTCCCTCATATTCCGCTGATCAAAACTTTTGTTTTTATCAACCCACCAACCAACCAACCAATCAGATGTCATATTTACTCATTGTAGGACACGGTCAGACCAGCCACCTTAACGTTGTCACACTTAGTGCCAGACTGCAGAGGGAGGAGGAGGTAGGCCATGAAGGAGGTGACGAAAGACAGCTGGGCTCCAGACACAACGCCAAGCTTATACCTCTTCATCAGTAGACCTCCCAGGAATATCCCCACCGCACCCACAGGCAGGTTCAACTCACCTGGAAAAGTTATACTCACACATCTTTAGTGCTACCAGTGTGCTGGAGTTTCATTTCCGCTCATGTTCAACAAACCTACAGGGGATGGGAGAGAACACAAAAAGTGTATTTAATGCCATTCAACATCAATACTGACAGGATGGAACATTTCAGTTGGAGCATGTCCCGGATTCTATGGCTTCGTTGAGACAGGCAGCCCAATTCAGTAATTTTTTTGAGTAATTTGTATTTTGACCAATCAGATATGCTCTGATAAACAGCTGATGCAAAAATATCTAATGTGATTGGTCAAAAGACCTATTAGTGGAAAAAATATCATAATTGGGCTGCCTGTCTAAACGCATCCCTTGTCTCTCTGTCTCTGACTCAAACTTCAGTCCTTGCATCGATTACAGAGGGCTGAAAAGGATTAGGATCAAGAATCGTTACCCCCTACCCGATGTCCGCCGCCTTGGAGTTGGCCCTAGGAGCCCAATTCTTCACCAAACTGGACCTCCGCAACGCTTAAAATCTGGTGAGAATCAGGGAGGGAGATGAGTGGAAAACTGTCTTTAACACCACTAGTTGTCACTGAGTATTTAGTCATGACCTTTGGAATATCGAACTCACCGGCAGTCTTTCAAGCATTGACCAATGACACTCTTAGGGATTTGTTGAACCGGTTCGTCTTTGTTTACCTCGACGACATCCTGATCTTCTCCAAAAACCCTTCCGGAACACATACAGCCCTGTCCCACCTCACTCAAGCAGGTTTTTGCTGGAATCCCGAGGCTGACAGGGCATTGCTCAAGGGACGTTTCACCTTCGGACCCATCCTCGTTCATCCTGATCCTACTCGCCCCTTTGTGGTAGAGGTGGACGCCTCGGACACCGGAGCTGGTGCGGTCCTTTCACAGCGGAACGAGGAGGACAAGAAACTGCACCCATGCGCCTTTCTCTCCAAGCGGATCCAGCTTCAGTTGCTGATAAGCGAATGCCAGGTCCAGCTTACTGAAAACCTTCCCACCAGCTAGAGTGGCAAACAGATCTTCAGCGTTTGGTAGTGGATATTCCTCTGGTAGTATGCAGCGATTTCCTGTGACCTTGTAGTCACCGCACATTCTGACGGTCTTGTCTTTCTTTGGGACTACAACAATCAGAGCGGCCCAGTCGCTCCTCGCTACTTTCGCGATTATGTTATTCTTCTGTAGGCGGTCCAGTTCCTTCTCTACTGCTTCCTTAAGAGCATAGGGAACTGGATGTGGTTTGTGAAAGATAGGCTTGGTTCCTTCTTGCACTCTGACTTTTGCTGTGAAGTCTTGTATTTCACCGTAGCCATCTTTGAAAAGTTCTTTGTGCTTCTCCAGCATGTTAGTGAATGTAGCCTGACTCACTGGTTTGTCATTTCTCAGACTGAAGATTTCTCCCCAGTTCAACTTGATCTTTTGCAGCCAGTTTCTGCCTAGCAAGGCTGATTTTTCTCCTTTAACAATGACAAGTGGTAGCGTCCACTCCTTCCCCTCATACCGGACTGGTACCTGGATCTGCCCTAACACAGGAATAGTGTCACCAGTGTATGAAGAAAGGCGGATGGACGCTGGCTGAAGAGGGCACTCTTTCAGTTTTTCTTTGTAGAGTCTCTCTGGAACCAGAGATACAGACGCTCCGGTGTCCAGCTGCATTTTTACGGGTTTTCCCGCTAACTCCATGTTGAGATAGATTCCATCTTTTTGTTGTTGAGCTGTGTACACTGTGGACAGTTCCAATACTGTTTCAGTTGTACCTTCCTCTTCTTGTGCTGCGTCTGACACTTTGTGCGCTCTTGCTGTGCGTTTTGAGGCTTTACACACTCTGTAAATGTCCAACCTTTCCACAATTGTGCCACTTTTCATTTTGGAATCGACATTCACTGTGCTGATGATTATCTCCTTAAGGACGGGACTGAGAAAAGTGTGACTTTTGTGAGCCTTTTTCACCACGTGCATCACTGACCTTGTGAAAAACTTTCTGACGTTCTGCATGTCCCGATAGCTCAATAGTATCCCTGTGGGCAAGCTCGAGTCCAAGTGCGATATCACAGGCTTTCTTAAAGGGAAGGTCCTTCTCTGACAGAAGCCTTCTGTGATATGCTTCACCTGTGAGACCACATACAAACCTGTCTCGAAGAGCATCATCAAGAAATTGTGCAAACTCACATGTAATTGCCAGCCTTTTCAAAGCAAGGATGTAGTCAGCCACGGTTTCCCCTTGACTCTGGTGACGTTGGTAAAATCTGAAACGTTCTGCAATGAGAATTGGCTTAGGCTTGAAATGCCTTGAAAGAGTTTCAGTCAGTTCTGCATAGTTCAACTCCACTGCTTTTATTGGTTCAATGAGACCTTTCAGCAATCCATACTCAGTTGGACCCAAAACACTGAGAAATACGTCTGCTTTCTTTTCATCTTTGATTTCATTTGCAGCCAGCCAACGCTCAGAACGCTCCAAATAGGAATCAAAATCCTATTTTGTAGCCTCGAACTCTGGTACTCGACCAATGTTTGCCATTTTCACATTTAATTGTTCAGTTTCCTTATTCCTTGTATCCCTTAATTTTCTGAATTTTCATCTAATTCTTCACTTCAGAATTTTCTGCAATTACTTTATTCACAGCACTCATTTGTAATAATGTACACACCGTGTTACGTTCCTTTTTCCTTTTTTTCTTCTTCTTGACAATATTTCTCCACTGAGATCGCCTAATTTCAATAGGTTCAATGACTGTTTGTTTTTTTAACCACCAGAGGGAATTCTGGACTCCAGTAGTCTTGCTACTTGGCAGCTCCTGAACACTGTACCTACTAGCAGTGCTTAGCCTTTTCCACTGGCGAAAGAAAATAAAATATAACTGACGAATTACATAATTATTTTGAGTTTCATTACTCACGCAACATTCTTCCCTTCAAGCAATGTCCGTTAAAGAAGTTTGATCACCTCGTCGCCACTGTAATATTTGTGTTGTGGAGAAATGACCAGACAGGAGACGGGAGTACAGTTAGTTTTCGTTTAGTCAGAACCCCTCGTGCTCTACAATTCCCGGGCATAATAGTGCGCATGTGCATTTCCTATTAAGTGTAGTAACGTAACACTGTCGTAATACATTACCGCTTAGTAACAGCATTAAATCCTGCCTGATGTTACTGTTGTTCCTAAAACCATTGACATACGTTAGCCTACTGTAACCACACAGAGAGAGAGAGAGAGAGTGTGTGTGTGTGTGTGTGTGTGTGTGTGTGTGTGTGTGTGTGTAAGGTTGGGCGATTGTGTACAAGCCTACATCGCCCGATTGCGCCCCCATAGCTTGTCTTGACTTGGGACTTGAGTGCTAAGACTTGAGACTTACTTGTAAAACAATGACTTGGTCCCACCTCTGGTATATACTGTATTCTATCCTATTCTACTGTATCTTAGTCTATGTATTACTCATCTCATATGTATATCTGTATCTATCGCTATTTCTACTCTTATCTAGTCTATGTATTACTCATACTCATGTATATACTGTATTCTATCCATTCTACTGTATCTTAGTCTATGTATTACTCATCTCGTATGTATATACTGTATTCTATCCTATTCTACTGTATCTTAGTCTATGTATTACTCATCTCATATGTATACTGTATTCTATCCTATTCTACTGTATCTTAGTCTATGTATTACTCATATGTATATACTGTATTCTATCCTATTCTACTGTATCTGTCTATGCCGCTCTGACATTGCTCGTCCATATATTTATATATTCTTATTCCATTACTTTGATTTGTGTGTATTAGGTATTTGTTGTGAAATTGTTAGATATTACTGCACTGTTGGAGTTAGGACACAAGCATTTATTTTAAATTTTAACTGCACTGTTTGGAGCTAGGAACACAAGCATTTAGTTTGATATCACTGTTGGAGCTAGGAAAACAAGCATTTAGTTAGATATTACTACGATGTTGGAGCTAGGAACACACACATTTAGTTAGATATCACTGTTGGCGCTAGGCACAAGCATTTAGTTAGATATTACTACACTGTTGGAGCTAGGAAACACAAGCATTTAGTTTAGATATTATACAATGTTGGAGCTAGGAACACAAGCATTTAGTTCGATATCACTGTTGGAGCAAGGACACAAGCATTAGTTAGATATTACTAAACTGTTGGAGCTAGGAACACAAGCATTTAGTTAGATATTACTGCACTGTTGGAGCGAGGAACACAAGCATTTAGTTAGATATTACTGTACTGTTGAAGCTAGGAACACAATCATTTAGTTAGATATCACTGTTGGAGCTAGGAACACAAGCATTTTAGTTGATATTACTGCACTGTTGAGCTAGGAACACAAGCATTTAGTTAGATATTATTACTGCAACTGTTGGAGCTAGGAACACAAGCATTAGTTAGATATTCTGCACTCTTGGAGCTAGGAACACAAGCATTTAGTTAGATATTACTGCACTGTTGGAGCTAGGAACACAAGCATTTAGTTAGATATTACTGCACTGTTGGAGCTAGGAACACAAGCATTTAGTTAGATATTACTGCACTGTTTGAGCTAGGAACACAAACATTTAGCTACACCCGCAATAGCATATGTATGTGACAAATAACATTTGATTTATCATGAAGGTCATTTGTGTAAATGTACATTTCCCCATTCATCTCTTTACATTGCTGATGCATATTTGGTGCCTGACTGCATCCAGACTATGTCAAAGGCCCATCCTGGTAGAATCTGGACCTAATGCAGCTTGGAGTGATCAGATGACAGAAGTCACATTTAGGTGGCCAGGTGTAACGAGGCCATAGATGCTCCATATCCATTACTTTGAGTGTTTATATAATTGGACTAAATGTGTTTCTTTCTGTGTTACAGGGGCAGTCAAGAAATGGAAACGGCAAGGCCACAGAACATGACATAAGCAGAGCAGTGGGAGACCACCCACACGCCTTCAGCAGGCTTGAAAAGTGTGATTGATACTGTTTTTCATACTAGGAGGGACCAAGAGTCTGTTGATTGGTCAGTCATTGGGTTAATTTGTTGAACTCAAATCCAGCTTTATTTATACAGCACATTTCAGACATGGATAAACACAATGCTTCACAGGAAAAAACGAATAAAAAAATACAAATAAACAGAAATATTTAGTAACAACAAACAGAAGATTAACAACTGAAAAGACTAATGGGCACCCTAAGGAAATGCCAACAAAAGAAAAATCCACACCAAAAGACATGAAGTAGCGCAACTAAAAGGTGTTGACTCTCCACATCTATCAAGACAACTGGAGCACTGGGCCAGACACTCTTAAATAGAACCTGGACCAGCTCAGGTGAAACATATCCCACTAACGAGATGGACAAGCCAGCACAGGTGACTAAAGAGGGAACACGAATCAGGGCGTCCTACGTGCTAATGAGCTATACGCGCTAAAGTCAACCTCAAAACATAAATGGAAAAATCAAAGCCTGTAACACCTCCCCTTAAGACAACAAATATAGCCTATGTTTTTGTTGGACAAGTTTGCTCACACACCAACAGAAAACAACTTCCAGGCTCCCGAGTGGCGCAGTGGTCTAAGGAACTGCATCACTGTGCAACCGGAGACTCTTGGTTCAAGCCAGGCTCCTCGTCGCGCGTTCAGCCCGCCGAGAGCCAACGGAGGGTCCCATGGGGCGGCGCACAATTGGCCTAGTTAGGGAGGGTTTGGCCGGCAGGGATATCCTTGTCTCATCGCGCACTAGTGACTCCTGTGGCGGGCTGGGCGCAGTGCACGCTGACTAGGTCACTAGGTGTACGGTGTCTCCTTGGTGCTGTGTTAAGAAGCAGTGCGGCTTGTTTGTGTTTCGGAGGACGCATGACTCTTGACCTTCGCCTCTCCCGAGTCTGTGCGGGAGTTGTAGCGATGAGAAAAGACAGTAATTACTAACTGTCAACAAGAAAAACCATATTGTATTATTTTTTAATCCCTTTTCTTTCGATAGAATCCTAAAACTCACTAGCTTCTAGAACTCTTGTCCCCTTGGAACGAGCCCAAACAAAACTCATCTCCAATAGGAAAAACATGCAGTCAAAATAAATTGTGATCCATTGTAACGCACTGGCTAAACACAAATCTTTTTGACTGCTCACCCTTGAGACAAACAGCAACCAAGTTGTCCTTACCACAGACATGTCTGATTTCAAGAAGAAACTCCTGCAATATCTGTAGTAACTTTCCACCTCACTGCAGAGCTTTTCTCTCTTTTCAGGGTTCACTCAATAGGCATTTCGTTGGATCAGGCCCCAGTCCCCAATGTCATGCTCTAGTACATTTGGGTTGGCACATCTGAGAATGAACCCTGATATTCTAAAAGCAGGGCAACAATGTCAATATAATTGTACCCCAAAATTGTCAGTTGGTTGCAAAAATAATTACGGTTACTAAATCTAACATGAATATTTAACATGAAAAATCTAAACCAAATGTACACCCCTTTGTTAATATGTATTAGCAATAATTCACTTAATGGTGAGGCATAAAATATATCTTTTGTCAGGCTGAATGTTTGAAATATGAGTAGGTGATTTGAGTCATGCTTCTTCAGTAGTGGAATAAAGACAATTAGCACTTGAATGTTGTAAAGAAATACTGGAGTGATGTAGGATTGTTCATAAAATTGATTATAGGCCAATTTATTATACTGCGACCATGTGTATAGGCTGCACGTACGTTGAAATTAAATAGATTTCTTTCCAACATTCACTTTCAACTAAAACCAAACTTATAGTGTATGTAGGGCAATGTCTTATTTTCAACGACATTTTGCTAGGTGGGATAGCCCCAATGTCACAGTTTTAACGTGTCAAAAATCAATAGTCCAAATGCATAAACAGTTTGTGATAAATTGAAAAAATAAACATAAAATGTACTATATTCACAAACATCTGCCACAATAATAATATTACTTGAATGTACTTATACAAGAACCTTATAAACTGCACAAGCACCAAAAACGCTGTTGTTTTGACAAGTAGCAATAAATCATTGATATCGATTAGGGGGGAAATCCGGTTGTACATGCTGTTGAAACTAACACATGGAAACGGGAGATATCTTTTACCTCACTGGTTAGAGGACAACTTGCAGAAGACAGTCAGCTACATTTTGGAGTGATGCATTTAGATTTAGGGGTCGCTAAACAAAGGAACGCAAGACTAATTTGTCATAAATCATCAATATCATGCTAAAATCATTTGTGCGAGAGGAGGGAGATGAGGTTGCACGTCCTGTTAAATCTAACAGCTCAAAAACCACATGGAATCTGGGAGTAATGTGTACATCCCTGGTTAGAGGACAATTTGTAGAAAACAGCTCGCTACATTTTCAAGTGTTGCATTATGATTCAAGTGGGTCACCAACGTGGTAAGTGTATCACAACTCTTTTGTTAGTACATTTAAAAAAAATCTTAATAGTACTCTTCCAATTCAGAGCCTGGATTTTCCCCCTGAGGCTAATATCCATATCATGTTGAAATCAATTGATAAGGGGGCAAACGTTTAGGGTTCCACATTATGACATCATTCAAATACTCCTACTACAATGTGTTAACATTCTACATTGTGACATTAATTCATTGATATCATGAAACAACTCCTTCATGTATGTATTTTCTATTACTTGATCAGAGATCTTTTATCAGATTATCTCGAGATTTATTTCCTGTGTGTGTTATCTGGTGTTGTACCAGGCTGTTTGACTGAGTAAAACTCTTCCCACATTGATTACAGCTATAAGATTTATCTGCTGTGTGTGTTCTCTGGTGTACTGTCAGATTGCCAGATTGAACAAAACTCTTCCCACATTYAGTACAGCTATAAGGTTTCTCTCCTGTGTGTGTTCTCTGGTGAAGAGTCAGATTGCTCGAAGTAGTAAAACTCTTCCCACATTCATTACAGCTATATGGTTTATCTCCTGTGTGTGTTCTCTGGTGTGATATCAGGCTGCTTAGGTGAGCAAAACTCTTCCCACATTGGGTACAGCTATAAGGCTTCTCTCCTGTGTGTATTCTCTGGTGTGATATCAGGCTGCTTAGCTGAGTAAAACTCTTCCCACATCCATCACAGCTATAAGGTTTCTCTCCTGTGTGTGTTCTCTGGTGTAT
>NW_019947957.1:0-6214 GCF_002910315.2 Salvelinus sp. IW2-2015
CACACACACACACACACACACACACACACACACACACACACACACACACACACACACACACAGAGCTGAGATACACTCTTTCCTCATAGAGAGCTTACCTTCTATTCACCTCATCTGTTCCCTCATGTCCCCTCTGTGTGTCCGTCCGGCCGTTGTTCCTACCCCCTGGCTCCTGGCTCTCTATCTCTCATCCAGAAGACCCCAAGTTGGGCCTGCCAGCTAGGGCCGGACCTGAATGAAACCTGAGAGAGATTCCAGGGTCCATGGATACTCCTGGAGGGATTTGGTGCAAAGAATCTGTAATCTGCACTTCAAACAGGCTCCTAAATCAGTCCCAGGCCGGTAGCCCAGGAGTGCCCTAACCCTTGTTGCTGGGGGCCCCCACTGCTGGTGGAGGGATACCTTTTCTTTTCAACACACCGACACACATGTGCCTGCCTGGCCTGACTTAGAGTAGAGTGGGGCAGCTCCAAGCCTTCAGCTCCAAGCCTTCAGCTCCAAGCCTTCAGCTTTAAGCCTTCAGCTTCAAGCCTTCAGCTCCAGCAGATTTTGTAACTCTCCTTTCTGTGAACCCACTCTCTGTCTGTCTTTCCTCTCTCGTTTTTTCGTTTCGTTATTCTCTCGTTCTCTCTGTCTCGGTCTCTCTCTCTCATTCTCCTTCACTCTTGTTTTCTTGTTTTCTATCCTCTCTGTAAATTACTGACTCATGAGGGCCGGGCTGACTTGACTCATGAGGGCCGAGCTGACTTTTACAAGGCCCCCCATAGGACTAGGTTACAGCATGGCTCCCACGTATATCTGCCAAGAATCTCTGTTTCTCATTGTGCCCTAGGTTGGTCTCTCTATAAAGTGAGAGTGTCAAACTGGTCGACAGTTTAGGCATATTGAAAAAGGAAAGCACTTGTGTGTTCTGTGTGTCCTGGATTTTCAGAGCAGGTGTTTTCTTCTATAGTGAGAGGACCCGGTTGGAGAGGAGGGGTATGAGGGGTACAGCTGTGGCAGCATGGAGATAGAGATGGTGAGGGGGACAGCTGTGGCAGCATGGAGATAGAGATGGTGAGGGGGACAGCGGTAGCAGCATGGAGATAGAGATGGTGAGGGGTACAGCTGTGGCAGCATGGAGATAGAGATGGTGAGGGGTACAGCTGTGACAGCATGGAGATAGAGATGGTGAGGGGTACAGCTGTGGCAGCATGGAGATAGAGATGGTGAGGGGTACAACGGGGGCAGCATGGGATTAGAGATGGTGAGGGGACAGCTGTGGCAGCATGGAGATAGGAGATGGTGAGGGGGACCGCTGTGGCAGCATGGAGATAGAGATGGTGAGGGGGTACAGACTGTGCAGCATGGAGATAGAGATGGTGAGGGGTAGCAGCTGTGGCAGCATGGAGATAGAGATGGTGAGGGGTACAGCTGTGGCAGCATGGAGATAGAGATGGTGAGGGGTACAGTGGGGGCAGCATGGAGATAGGATGGTGAGGGGTACAGCGGTGGCAGCATGGAGATAGAGATGGAGTGACGGTGGCCAGGGGAGAGAGATGTTAGGGAGAGCAGCGACGGGGAGCATGGATAGCTAGATGGTGAGGGGCGTGTGCTATCTGCAGCTGGAATAGAGATGTGATGAGGGCGGTCTGGGCCTGAGTAGAGAAGAGGAGATACGCAGAGGGTACACAGCTGTGGAGCTGGAGATCCGTGAGGGTACAGCATGCAGCATGAGATAGATGAGCGTAGGAGTACAGCTGTGGCGCATGGCACGAATAGAGATGGTGAAGGAGTACAGCTGTGGCAGCATCCGAGAGGAAGTTAGATGCATCGAGTTCTTGTAGGAGTGTATCTTTCGCCCATTGTGGAGACCTGCTATGGTGATGTTAACTTGAGCAGACTGGTGAGGGGTATCAAATGCTCGGTCGCGTAGACATAAATGTGGAGGAGATAGATGAAGTAGAGCTATGAGGGAGATTAAGGCTGGTTGGATGCACTTGGGATAGGAGATAGTGTGTGGACGTGGGACAGTCTCGTTGTATGCGAGCAAGAGCTATTGTGATGACTCCGTAGAGTCGCAAGTTTGTAGATGTGAGTGACCATGTCTGGTGGCATTTTATGGAGATTAAGAGATTGGTGGGCGGGGTACGCGGTGGCAACGCGTTAGGATAGATTAAATTTGTAAGAGAGCTCGCAGCAGGGTAGCAGCTGTTGGAAGCATGGAGAATTCCATTGAAATGGATTGAGTGAAGGGTTGATACAGTCTGGATGGCAGCATGGAGACTAATGTAAGAATTTGGTCATGATGTGTGTATAGTGTGTGTAGGCGCAGCATAGGACGATAGGCGCTATGTGTTGTGTGAATGTGTGATGTGACAGACATGTGGGCAAGCTCGTATGTGTATGATAGAGATGTGAGGCGAGTATAGCAAATGTTGAAGCTGTTGCAGCCACTAGAGAGAGTACGAGATGGTGATGAGGGGACAGCAGAGAGGAGGTAGCAGACATAGTGCCCGCACTGTACGGGAGATGGTACAGCGTGTAGAACAGCGTTGGGACCAAGTCTGTATTCGTGCTTAGATGGTGATTGTGAGTGCATGTTGTTTGAGACTGTCCGCGTGGGACAGACCCGGAATGTATTCATAGAGGGACCTGTCTCCAACTGAACATAAAATCTATTCAATTATGCAGTCAAAGATGACGGATTGCCTAGCTAACATTTGTGCAATTATATTCATTACGCAATTAGAAACATCTTGGAATAGCAGACTGGCCTTTTCAATTATTCAAAAATACTTTCCCAAAGATTGTAATGGCTCGAGGCAACTCTTTTCACAATGCAATGCATTTTTTTGGTAGTATGGGAGGGTGTGTACTGTGCTGGCTTCAAATACAAACAGTAAAGTCGCTAACATGAGTGCACCTGGTAGTTTTCAATCCCTCATTAGCTCTCTCTGGTGAAACTGTTGCTGGGACAATGGAGCTTTCTGGCACCGTCAGCTGAGCACCAACTGGCCAACCCAGATGGACCCCGGACCTGGGACATGTCCCTGTGCAAAGTCCCCACCTGACCCCTCTGCCTTCAGGAGTAAGAACCTGGGCCTCCTCTGACCCAACCTAAGGACCAGAACCAAGAACCCTGGGCCAAGCCAAACAAATGGGATCTAATAGGAGGCAAGCATCCAACTTTAAACTCATATCCAGGTTTGTAAAAATTAATTCACTTTACAGCAAGCAGTTGGGACCTGTCATTTCAGGGCAGGTGGACGCAGAGCCCTTCCTGTTTGAGCCGCCCCAACCTTTTTTTTGGCCTATTTTGCATGTTATTTTAAACATTAATAGTGTCCATATCACAATGTCAAATTTTTTGTTTCAGTTTAATAAGTCCCGCATACAACATGGTCTCTTTTTTTTGTGCTATCTTGAGTAAAGGCAAGCTCAAAATGCAGGTGTTTCAGCCTAGCTCAGTGCTTTCTGTGGTGGCGGGGCTGCCTCCAGCGGAAAATACAGAGAGTAGGGTGGCAAGTATTGCGCCGTCATTGGCTCAAGTGTTCTGTCACTCATGGTGACACTACGTCATCGAAAATCTATGGGGGAGCTCGAAAATTCAAGCCCTTGGGTTGCTGCCATAGAGTTACAGTAGAAAGTGCCCATCCAAGAAGGCTCAAGTCTTTGGCCACAGATTAAAAATTACATCACAATCACATTATATTACGTAGCTTTTGTTGCACTGTATCCATGTCAACATCATACTTTGTCAAATCTTTAGCTAGCAATGCTAGAATCATCATCATGAATCAAGTAAGACATCTACTGAAAATAATTTTTAGTCCCTTGTCATTATGAAGAGAATTAAAGAAGAGAAATTATAGATGAAATGGTATTGGTGCTCATCGCCATTGGACATTAACCAACAAGTTGGAAATGCGCAAATTCAACAACCCAAGTCTGAGTTTTTAAGGGTCTCTTTTCAGCTTAAAAGTAGATACCATTCAACATTGGCCATGCTGTTAATTCAGCATGACTTCTTCCCCGCTCAAAACAACTAAACTCAGAACTGGGAAATCTGACTTCAGTGAATTAAGACAACTGGGAACTCTGGGGGGGGGGGGGGGGGGGGGCTCGTTGGGAAAATAAGTTTTGCACGGTTCAGAAACTCAGGCCCTTTTTTCTAGAACGCCGACCTGAAGATCACTGACATCCATCATGATTTCCGACTTTGGTAGCCCCCCCCCCCCCCGAGAACGCCAGACTTTGATGCACAAATGTAACCATGAAGGACCGCACACCAATTCCTGTTTATAGTGAGCACAGCGCAAGAAGGTGAAATAGAAAATGTCTTGCATGCTACTGATAAATTATTTTATATGCAGGGAGATATGTATACTGTTAGCTAGAAAGTAATGACTAGTGTATGTTATGTAAGTCAAGCTGTTTAGTAGCCATGTGTCTCACCTTAATAAATTTTGGCTTTCCCTTTTCCCTCTTAATTTCGGCAAACTGTTTGACTTTGGTGTGCACATTTAGCCCTATACCTGTTTTAGAGAAATGTCATCATCGTTGATTATTTGTAAGAGACTTTCATTGGTCTGCTTAAATCGCCACCTAATTTATCCTGCGGTTCTGACTTGGTGTCAGGGAGAACACTGTAAGAACGGACCATGTTCTGAATTCTGTCGCTGTACATTTCAAAAGTTGCTGAACAATAGTTATATTGACCTACTTCCGTCCTAAGCTCGCTCATTAATGTCTTTCATCGAAATTAGGATCGCCTCTTATCCGCTGTCGTCCGCATTCTGCCATAGCTTGTCCATCTTCAATTGTCCGTAGAAACCACATTTGTTTTTTAAGCAAGACCGCCATATCAGCTATGTTTTTTTAAAGGCAGAAATGTGGCTGAATGAACTGTTTCGCTGCCAGACAAGACTCCGCTGATAGCCATGTGTAGCAGTGGTAAGGTGTTTGGGTTAGTGCCGGAACTTATGTAGGCCCTAAAGTTTGTGGGCGCAACCGTTTTCCTCACCGTTATAGTGCATTAATTGTATTTGTTGTCTTGTTGTGGCTTTTACTGGGCATGCAAAACATTTTCTTTTGTTGCCCCACGCAAGCATTTTACATGCTAAAATCACAACTGTACAAGGTATAGGTGAGTAACATGTTGGGTAACATAGCATTTCCTGACCCTGTTAAAAGACCAGGATCAACTCCTGGACCTTGGTATACGGTATATGTAATGCCCCTAATAGGGGCGCCGCCTGTTAGGGGTAGAACAGAGTAAATGGTGGGAGAGTTAGTTCTGGCTCTGCTGTTGCCATCACTGCTCTGGAGATGCTGCCTTATCAAGCAGGAGGGATTTGATCAGATACAATACAAAAGCAATTTTTGAGTACCAACCAAGGTCAGGGAAGTTAGACAAACAGTACTGCTCAAGCTCCTTAAGTGATCATACAGTAAATAATGAGAACATGCACTGACAGGCCTCTGACGCGATACTCACCAACGCCTAGCGAATCTATTTTTTCCTTTCACGACTGACGAGCCTGCGCCAGGTACAGCGGCTTCCACGGGAAACAGGCCCAGGCAGAGAAAAGAGGGGGAGAAGGGTCGGAATGCCTTCTGAGAATTCGTAGGCGATCGAATAAACCCCACTTCCTTCCATTCTGCTACCAAACGTGCAATCTTGGACCAGAAAAATCGCAGAGTTAACGCAGAGATTGAACTACAACGGGACATATAAAAACTGTAACATCTATGCTTCACAGAAGTCATGCGCTGAACGACGACATCAACATACACTGGCTGGTTATACGATGTACATCAGGATAGAAAGCAGCGTCTGGTAAGACTTCCTCAATGCATCCTCCGATGGCATTGAGGAGTACACCAATCATTATTGGCTTCATCAATAAGTGTATTGATACCGTCATCCCAACAGTGGACTGTAGCAAACTACCCAACCAGAAGCATGGCTTACAGGCAGCCATCCGCCTGAGCTAAGGGTAGAGCTGCCGCTTTCAAACGGGCGGGACCTCTAACCCGGAAGCTTACAAGAAATCCCACTATGCTCCAAAGCACCATCAACAGGCAAAGCGTCATAAAGTTGTGTCTAAGATCGAATCGTACTACACTGGCTCTGACACTCGTCGGATGTGGCAGGGCTTGCACACCCTTACAGACTACAAGGGAAGCACAGCCGAGAGCTGCCCAGTGCCAGCAAGCCTACAGATGAGTA
>NW_019947957.1:6239-18759 GCF_002910315.2 Salvelinus sp. IW2-2015
GAAGAGATTCACACCAGCCAGCTGGTTCTGCGGCATGCTCTAGGACCGGCTGGGAGCCGTCTGGGCCTGCAGCTTGCGAGGTTAAACGTTTAAATGTTTTACTCACTCGGCTGCAGTGAAGGAAGCCGCAGGTTTGGTAGTGGGCCGTGTCAGGGCCTGTATTGGTCTCAAAGCGGGCAAAAAAAGTTGTTTTAGCCTTCTGGGAAGCAACGACATCCGTGTCGCGACGGGGCTGGTTTTCTTTTTGTAATCGTGATTGACTGTAGACCCTGCAACATACCTCTTGTGTTCTGAGCTGTTGAATTTTGCGACTCGATTTTGTCTCTGTACTGGGACAGTTACCTGTTTGATGCCTTGCGAGGAGACTAGCTAACTGTTTGTATTCGGTCATGCTTCCGGTACCTTGCCCTGGTTAAAAGCAGTGGTTCGCGCTTCAGTTTTCACCCGCGAATGCTGCGTCCAATCTCACGGTTTCTGGTTTGGAAATGTTTTAATCGTTGCGTGGTACGTACATGTAATGCACTTCCTAATGAACTGCTCCGAATCAGCATAATTCGTCCAATATTGTTGTTGGATCCAATGCGGAACATAAATTCCAATTCCGCTCGTGAATCGAAGCAGTCTTGAAAGCGTGGAATCAGATTGGTCTGACCAGCGTTGAACAGACCTGAGCGCGAGCTTGTGTTTTAGTTTCTGTTTTGTAAGGCTGGTAATCAACAAAATGGAGTCGTGTCAGCTTTCCCGAAGGGGGGCGGGGGAGGGCCTTAATGCGTCGCGAAATTAAGTATAACAATGAATCTAGGTTTTCCAGCCCTGGTAGCACAATCGATAGCTGATGAATTTTAGGGAGTTTTTGTTTTTAGATTAGCCTTCGTTAAAATCCCCAGCTTACGATGAATGCAGCCAGGGTTGGTGTGGTTTCAGTTTACAAGAGTCAGAATATAAGTTCGTTCAGGGCCATCGATGTGTCTGCTTGGGGGGGAATAATATACGGCTGTGATTATGAATCGAGGAGAATTCCTTGGTACGATACTGCGGTCGGATCATTTTGATTGTGAGAGTTCTAGATCAGGTGAAAGAATGACTTGAGTTCCTGTGTGTTGTTATGATGATCACACCACGTCTCTGTTAATCATAAAGGCATACCCCCCGCCCCCTTCTTACCAAGAAGATTTTGTTTCTGTCGGCGCGATGCATGAAGAACCGCTGGCTGCACCGACTCCGTTTAGCGTCTCTTGAAGTTTAGCCATGTTTCCGTGAAGCAGAGCACGCTTGCAATCCTGATGTCTCTCTGGAATGCTTAACCCCGTGCTCGGATCTTCATCAGCCTATTGTCAAGAAGAGACTGCGACATTGGCGAGTACGTAATGGCTAGAGGAGTGGAGCGCGATGTGCCCGTCGTCCTGAACCTGACAGGAGACCGCTCATGTTGCCGCCTTTACGACGCGGCGCACGAGGGTCGCACCGGTGGGACAGATCCAGAATTCATTGTCCATTTGAAGGGCTAAAACCAACTCGATTCAGTTTCGGAAAGTCATATTCCTGGTAGAGGAATGATGATGAGTTTTGAGTTAATCTCAATATTCAAGTAGTTCCTCCCGACTGTAAATGTAATGAAGACCTAAGATTACCTGGGGTACCGCTGTAAGAAATAACACATAAAAAAACAAAAAATACTGCATATTTCAGGAAACGCCGAAGAGGCGGACATCGTCTTTTCGGGCGCGGATGTAATCCCAGAGCTAGTGTCGCCATGTGGTCCTCAGATCAACAACACATCCAGAGCTGGTGTCCGATGTGGGTCAGATCAACAACACATCCAGAGCTGGTGTCCATGTGGTCAGATCAACAACACACTCCCAGAAAGCTAGTGTCCATGTGGGGTTTCCCCCAAAATAGCAGCAACAACACACCCAAGAGCTGGTGTCCATTGTGGTCAGAGCAACAAGCACATTCCACAGAGCTGGTGTCCATGTGGTCAGAGCAACGAACAACATCCCAGAGCTGGTGTCCAATGTGGTCAGAGAAGCAACACATCCCCAGAGCTGGTGTCCATGGTGGTCAGATCAACAACACTCCAGAGCGGTGTCCATGTGGCAGCAACAACAATCCAGAGCTGGTGTCCACATGGTGGTCAGAGGCAACAACACATCCTAAGAGATGTGTCCATGTGGTCTAGACCAAAGGGAAGGGACGACGAGAGAGGATAGATTTAAGAGGAAGAGAAGAGAAAGAAAAGAAAAGAGAGAGAGAAGAGAGAGAGATATAAATTATAACGAGGGAGCGAAGAGAGAGAAAGAGAAGAGATAGATACTCATTTATATAAGTGCCGGAGAGGAGATAGAGACAGAAGAGACAGATTAATAAAGAGGGGGAGAGAGAGAGATAGAGAACAGAGGAGAAGATTATAAAAGAGGGGAGCAAGAGGAGATAGAGAAAGAGAGCATAGACTATAAAGAGGGAGAGAGAGAGATTTTAAAAGAGGGGAGAGAGAAAAGGAGAACAAGAGCAAGATTATAACAGAGGGGCGAGAGAGAGAAATGAAAAGAGATATCATAGATAGACTTATAAAGGAGAGGCAGAGAAAGAGAGAGAGCCTAGAGAGAGAGATATAAGAGGAGGGAGAGAGACCGATTATGAACGAGGGGAGAGAGGAAAAGAAAGAGAGAGAGATTAAAGAGGGGGAGAGGAGAAAGAAAGAAGAAAGACAAGAAAGCGAGAGATTATCAGAAGGGAGAGAGAGAGAAAGAAAGAGAGGAGAGAGATTAATAAGAGGGGAGAGAGAGAGAAAAGCGAGAGATAGATTATAAGAGGAGGAGAGAGGAAGAGGAGAGATATCGATTATAGAGGGGGAGAGAAGACAGATTATAGAGGGGGAGAGAGAGAAAGAAGAATAGAGACGAGATTATAAAGAGGGAGAGAGAGAGAAAGAGAGAGAAGAAGATATAAAGGAGGGGGGAGAGAGAGAAAGAGAGAGATATTGATTATAAAGAGGGGGAGAGAGAGAAAGAGAGAGAATACTTGATTAAAAGAGGGAGAGACGAGAAAGAAAAGAGGTAATATAGATAGATTATGAAAGAGAGGAAGAGAAATAGAGAGAGAGAGAGCAAGATTATAAAGAGGGGAGAGAGAGATTATAAAGAGGGGGAGAGAGGGATAGATTATATGGGGGAAGAAAGAGATAGCTTGTAAGGAGGGGGAGAGAGGAGATTGGAAGGAAAAGATAGAGCAGAGCTGTAGAGGAGAGGGAGAGGTAAAGACTATAGGGGGAAGAGAGGGTTGAGAATAAGGGAGGAGGAGGAGGAGGAGGGAGACAGATGGAAGGGGTGAGTTGTCATCACAGAGCCTTCAGGCAGCTGTTCTTTGATATATTAGTGGACACACACACACACACACATATATATATATAGGGACCCTGTTTTTGTTAAAGGGGAGGGGGGATAAGTGGCTGACCATTTGTGGACGTGCGTTAGGTTAGTGTAGCAGGGCAGCAGGCACGGGGGATGGGAACAGTTGTTTCCTAAACTACAAGCACGAAGCACAGTGACATATCTAAGATATTTACTTCAGAGGAGTTAGAGTTTTTTAGAGAGCGTTGAAAWGGAGACTGTGAAATACAGACTGACGATCATACATGAGATTCACTTTTGCTGCACACACAATATCAGCAGTATTTCTCCGTGTTTTAATCAACGTTTAAACAAAAACCAGGAAGTACTTAAGTGCTTTTCCATTCAAAACAAACTGCTGTAGGAACATTCATTAAGATCAAATACTGTCATTTTTAATCATGTCATTTTATTTTGTTTATCCATTTCATATTGAATAGTAGCTGCACAGCAGGGTTGGGGTCAATTCCATTTCAATTCCAGTAAATTAAAAAGTCAACCAAATTCCATATCCAGATTTTCCTCATTGAAAAGCATTGAGCTGAATTGGAATTGGAACTGACAGGAAATGGAATCGACCAACCCTCCTGCACAGTGTGTATTTTTAGGTCCCAGTGTTTAGATGTTTCTGTTCATCTGCAGCAGCATCAGCATAAGCAGCAACCTTCTGGGAAGCTGARAGAAAACCATATGAGTCGTCACACTGTCTGTCACCTACAGGGCCGTGAAAAAGTATTTGCCCCCTTTCTAATTTTCTGTACGTTTGCRTCTGTTTTTATACTGAATGTTATCAGATCTTCAACCAAAACCTAATATTAGATAAAGGGAACCTGAGTGAACAAATAACACAACAATTACATACTTTTTCATTTATTTCAGAAACAAAGTTATGCAACACCCAAWTCTCCTGTGTGAAAAAGTAGTTGCCTCCTGACACTCAATAACTGGTGATGCCACATTTAGCTGTAATGACTGCAACCAAACACTTCCTGTAGTTGTTGATCAGTCTCTCACATCTGTGGAGGGATTTTGCCCCACTCTTCCATATATAGAGCTGCTGTAACTCAGAGACATTTGATCAGTCTCTCACGTCGCCGTGGAGGGATTTTGTCCCACTCTTCCATATATGAGAGATGCTGTAACTCACGGAGACATTTGGAATCAGTCTCTCATGTCGTCCGGAGGGAATTTGTCCACTCTTCCGCATATATAGGATTGCTGCTGTAAGCTCCAGAGACATTTGATCAGCTCCTCTCATGTTGCTGTGGAGGGATTCAGCCACTCTTCCATATATAGAGCTGCTGTAACTCAGAGACTTTGTCGTTTGACTGCTTGAAAAGTCCTGCCACAACATCTCAATTAGTATTTGAAGGTCTGGACTTTGACTAGGCCATTCCAACACTTCAAATATTCATATAGACTTGATGTGTGTTTTGATCTGTCTTGCTGCCATGACCCACGCGCTTTAGCCTTTCAGCTCACAGACGAGATGGCAGAGGCCTGACATTCGTCTTGTATCAGTATCAGAGTCCTCGATTACAGAGTAGAATTACATGGTCGCTGTCTATGGAGGAAGTCGTCTCAGTCCTGAGGCAGAAACCACCCCACACCCCCTCAATCGGCTACCATCACATAGCTTAACCGTTGGTATGAGGTCTTACTATGCAATGCATTGTTGTCTGTGACATGGATTCGATATAACTTACGGTAGTAGATCTTACCAATAAATGAAGGTTTTCTATACTGGTCTGACAAAACTACAGAGGAGCAGAGAAGCTTTAAACGCAACACAATATTGTGTTAGAGTGACTTCTCTTGTGTTAGAGTAGTTTGATTGTGTTAGAGGTATTGATTGTGTTAGAGGTACTTCATTGTGTTAGAGTACTTCATTGTGTTAGGAGTACTTCATTGTGTTAGGTAATTCACTGTGTGTTAGAGTACTTAATTCGTGTAGAGTAGTTCATTGTGTTATATGAAGTATGATGTTTTAGGAAGTATGGTATTGTGTTAGAGTAGTTGATTGTGTTAGAGTAGTTCAATTTGTGTTAGAGTAGTATTGGGTGTTAGAGTACGTTCATTGTGTTTAGAGTAACTTCATTGTTTAGAGTATTTCATTGTGTTAGGTACTTCATTGTGTTATGAGTAGTTCATTGTCCTCTACGACCCTACTCTCATGTGTTAGAGTAACCTTCATTGTGTTAGTAAGTAGTTGATTGTGTTGAGTAGTTGATTGTGTTTAGAGTAGTTTCATATTGTGTTAGACGTAGGTTCACTTGTGTGAGAGTAGTTGCATTGTGTTAGAGTAGTTCATTGTGTTAGAGTACTTCATTGTGTTAGATGTACTTATTGGTTGTTAGAGTACTTCATTGTGTTAGAGTAGTTGATTGTGTATCAGAGTAGTGGATTGTGTTAGAGTAAAGTGATTGTTTTAGAGTAGTTCATTGTGTTAGAGTAGTTCATTGTGTTAGAGTAGTCTCATGTGTTAGAGTACTTCTTGTGTTAATACTCCTTGTGTAGAGTATCTTCCATTGTGTGTAGAGTACTTCATTGTAGTTAGAGAGTATGATTTGTGTTATAGTAGTTTTGATTTGTGTTAGAAGTAGTTTGTTTGTGTTCAGAGTAGTTGCTTGTGTTTAGAGTAGTTGGATTATGTTAGAGTATTCATTTGTGTTAATGAATATCATTTGGTGTTAGAGTTAGTTCCATTTGTGTTAAGAGTACGTCATTGTGTTAGAGTACTTCATTGTGTTATGAGTTTATTGTGTTAGAGTAGTTGATTTGTGTTAGAGTAGTTGAATTGTCGTTAGAGGCCACTTCATTGTTGTTTAAGAAGTAGTTTATTGTGTTAGATGCTAGTCTGCATTGTGTTAGGAAGTAACTGTCATTGTGTTAAGAGTACTTCATTGTGTTTAGAGTACTTCATTGTGTTAGCGTACTTCATTGTGTGTTAGAGTAGTTCATTCGGGAGCTACAGGGATTTAGATTCAGATTGATTCTAATGACAGCTCCGTCTGTTTCTCGCGTCGACAACTGCTTGTCCGGTGAAGCATCAGTTTGTGGTTTGGGTTGGGAGTAACTGGCGTTTCTATGGTGAGAGCACCGTGTGGTTTTGTTGGGAGAACTGGCGTTTTCTGAATGGTGAGCACAGGTTGTAGGTCACTTGGGTGGTCAGGAATGGCGGTTTCTATGGTGAAAGCGATCAGTGTTGTGGTTTGGCTGGGCAGACGTGCGTTTCTATGGTGAAGCGAACAAGTTTGTTGGTTTGGCTAGGAAGTTGTGTTTTTTTTTTTTTCAGACCGCAAGTACTAGATCGCAGGGTGTCCAATCACTGTTTCTGGACTTGACATGAGTTCCGTAAATCAAAACGGTCACTAAGTTTTCAAAAATGTAATTTGGTTCTCGCAAGTGTTTGACGAATCCTTACACAAGGTGTGGAGAACCAAACCAATAACGATAGGTGTGGAGAACAATCAATAACAAGGTGTGGAGAACCAATCCAAATAACGACAAGGTGGTGGGAGAACCAAATCATAACAAGGTGTGGAGAAACAATCCAATTAACAAGGTGTTGGAACGAACCAAGTCAATAACGAAGGTGGAGAACCAATCAAAATAACAAGGTGGGAGGAACCAATCAATAACAATGGTGTGGAGAACCAATCAATAACAAGGTGGACATCACAAGGTTGAGAACCAATCAATATGACAAGTGTTGTGGACAACAATAATAACAGTGGACCGTCATTAACAAGGTGTGGAGAACTCGAATCCAGTTAACAAGGTGTCGGAGAACAATCCACAAGCCAGTGTGGAGAACCCAAATCCAAACGACTAGTGGAACGTATATAAGGTGTGGAGAATCAATCCAATAAGCAAAGGTGTGGAGAACCTGATCGCAATAACAGAGATAGTGTGGAAACCAATTCCAATAAAAGGTGTGGGAGCATCGCAATCCATAACAAGGTGTGCGAGAAGCCAAATCCATTAACAAGGTTGTGAGAAAATCAAGTGTCGCAACTCTAGCAAGTGGCTCAATCAATACAAGGTGTGGAGAAACCAATCAATAAGCAAGGTTGTGGAGAACCATCCAATTAACAAGGTGTGGAGTTAACAAGTCACATAACAAGGTGTGGAGAACCAATCAATATACAGGTGTGGAGAACGCAATTACAATTAACAGTGTGTGGAGAACCATCAGAATTTAATCAAGGGTGTTGGAGAACCGCAATATCAATAACAAGGTGTGGAGATACTACTCAATCCATCTAACAAGGTTGTGGGAGAAAACGCAATCAATACAAGTGTGAAACCAGGATCAACTAACAAGAGCATGAGACCCATATCAACATAAGGTGTGAGAAACCAATCAATAACAAGAGTGTGGAGAACCAATCGGAATGAGCGGTGTGGAGAACCAATGCCAAATAATCAAGGTGTGGAGAACCAATCAATACAAGGTGTTGGAGAACACCAAACGCAATAACAAGGTCGACTGAAGAACCAATCCATTAACCAAGGTGCGGGAACAATCCATTAAAAGGTGTGAGAACCCAATCCATGGTAACAAGGTGTGAGAACCAATCCATTGACAAAGGTCGTTGGAGAACAATCAAAATAAAGGTAAAGCCCAAAAAGTGTGGAGAACCGAATACGAATAAAAGTGTTGAGGAACCAATCCAATTAACATAGGATTGTGGGGGAGAAAAATAAACCAAAATTTTCCAACATTTAACAGGTGTGGGAGAAACCAATCAAACTACAAGGTGTGGAGAACCAATCAAATAACAATTAAAACCAACATAAACAGGTGTGGAGAACCAATACCAATACCAAGGTTGGGAGAGACCAATCCTAAATGGGAACCATTATAACGCGTGTGGAGGCAACCAATCAAATAACAGGTGTGGGAGACCAAATCCAATAACAAGGTGTGGAGACACCATAACAGTGTATTCAATCATAAACAAGGTGTGAGAACCACATATACAAGGTGTGGAGAAACCAATCAATAACAAGGTGTGGAGGACCACATGCCAATAACATAGGTTGGAGAACCACATCAAATAACAAGGGTGTGGAGAACCAATCATGAGTACACAAGGTGTGGAGAACCAAATTAATAACAAGGTGTGGGAACAAAACATTAACGAAGTTGGCCAATCAATATGTGGAGACAATCAGAACAGGTGTGGAAGAACAACCGCATACAGTTGGACCGATCATTAAAGGTGTGGGAGACCAATCAATAAAAGGTGTGGAGAAACCAATCATTAACAAGGTGTGGGAGAACAATCAAAATAACAGCGTGTGGAGAACCATACAATAGCGCTGTTGGCTCCAAATAAGGTGCGAGAACCAATCAAATAACAAGGTGTGGAAGAACCCAATCCAACTAACAAGGTGTTGGAGAACCAAACCAAATAACAAGGTTGGGAGAGATCCAATCCACTTAACAAGGTTGGGAGAACCAATCAAATAGCAAGGTGTCGGAGAACCAATCCAAATTAACAAGGTGTGGGAGACCAATGCAAATAACAAGGTGTGGAGAACCAAGTCCAATGACAAAGGTGTGGAGAACAATCACCATATGACAATGGTGTTGGAGAACAATCTCATTAACAAGGTGTGGGAACCAATCCATTAACAAGGGTGTGGGAGAACAATTAATCAAATGACCAATCAATACAAGGTGGGAGAATATACAGGTGAGAACCAACTCAAGGCCAATCCATTAACAAGGTGTGGAGAACCAATCACAAAAAGGTGTGGAGAACCATTCCAAATAACAAGGTTGTGAGAACCAATCCAATGTAACAAGGTGGTGGAGACAAACCATATAACAAGGTGTGGAGAACCAAATCAAATAACAAGTGTGGGAGAAACCACATTGCAAATACAAGGTTGGAGAACAATCAATAAACAGGTGTGGAGAACAATCAAATAACAAAGGTGTGAGACCAATCAAATAACAAGTTGGAGAACCAATCTCATTAAGGTGGTGAAACAATACGAGTGTGGAGACCAATCAAATAACAAGGTGTGAAAACCAATCAAAAAAAGGTGTGGAGAAATCCAATCAAACAAGGTTGGAGAACCAATCACAGTTAGACCAATACCCATTAAGAGGTGTGGAGAACAATCAATACAAGTGAGAAGTCAACAGATGTTGAGAAACCAAATCAAAATAACAAGGTGTGGAGAACCAACTGCCATAACGAGAACCAATCCAGTGTTTGACGAAAAGCTGGACAGGTCAAGCTCTGGCAAGACAGCCACTTAAGAACATCCAAACAGTGAAGACAATCTGAAAGTGGGAGAACCAATCAAATAACAAGGTTGGAACAAGTCACTGTGAGAATGCCAATCCAATAAACAGGTTGTGGAGAACCAATCGCATTAACAAGGAGGGAACCATCTATAGCATGTGAAGAACCAATCCAATCATGAACAAGGTGTGGAGAACTAATCCATAACAAGGTGTGAAACCAATTCATATACAAGGTGTGGGAGAAACAGCCATCCATTAACAAGGGCTGAGAACCAATGCAAAACGGTTACAATATGACAGGTGTGTGAGAACATCAAATAAAGGGTGTGGAGAACCAATACAGAAACAAGGTGGGAGAACACATCTACAATTGAGAACAATCAATAACAAGGTGTGGAGAACCTCCAATAATTGGGCCAAACAATAGACAAAGGTGGGAGAACCAATCGAATTAACAGGGTGTGAGACCAATCAAATTAACAAGGTGTGGAGAACAATCCAAATTACAAGTGTGGAGAACCAAATAATAACAAGGTGGTGAAGACCACCAATCCATTAACAAGGTGTGAGAAACCAATCATTAACAAGGTGTGGAGAACCAATCCATACAAGGGTGTGGAGAACCAATCCATATATACAAGGTGTGAGACATCATAAAAGTGGGAACCACATCAAATAACAAGGTGTGGAGAACAATCCAAATACCAGTGGAAACGAACCTAGTGAGCCAATAATAACGGTGAGAAACCAATCCAATAACAAGTGTGGGAACAATCAGATAACAAGGTGTGGAAGAACCACAAACAAGTGTGGCAACTCAATACAATGGTGTGGAGAACCAATCAATAAGCAGGTGTGGAGAAGCCAATCTCAATAACAATGTGTGAGAAGACCATCCACATAAGCAAGGTGTGGAGAAACCAATCAAACATGTGACCAATCATAAGGTCCGTGGAGGAACCCATCATATAACTAAGGTGGGAGAACCAGATTCAAGCATTAAACGGTGTGGAGAACCCAATAACTCCAATAACAAGTGGTGGAGAACGCAATGCCATTACGAAGGTGTGGACGAACCAAATCAATAACAAGGTGTGGAGAACCAATACCAATATACGAAGGTGTGGAGGAAAACCAGATCGAAATAACAAAGGTGTGGAGACCAAACAAATCCATTAACAAGGTGTGGAGAACCAGATAGCCAATAAACAAGGTTGTGCGGAAGAGCATCCATTAACGAAAGCGTTTGGAAGAATACCCAATCAAATAACCCAACGGAGTGTGGAAGAACTCAACGCAATCACACAAGTGTGGAGAACCTAAAGTCAATAACAAGTAGGTTGGAAGAACCAATCCAATATAACAAGGTGTGGAGACAATCCAGATAACAAGGTGTGAGAACCAATCAAATATAACAAGGTGTGGAGAACGCAATCAAATTAACAAGGGTTGTGGAAACCCAGGTCCATACACAGGTAGTGTGGAGAACAATCAAATAATCAAGGTGTGGGAGAACCAATCAAATAACATAGGTCGTGGAGACCAATCACAATAACTAGAGGATGTGGAAGCAAACCAATGACAAGGTAGAACATCATTAACAAGTGTGGAGAAACCAATCCCATATAACAAGGTGTGGAGAACCAATCAATACCAAAGGTGTGGAGAACAATCAATCAATAACAAGGTGTGGAGAACCAATCCAATAAGCAAGTTTGTGAGAACCAACACAATAACAAGTGGGAACTCTAAGGTGGTGGAGAACCAATCAAAATAAACAGAAAGGTGTGCGAGAAAACCAATCCATAACAAGGTGTGGAGACCAAATCAAAATAGACAAGTTGTGGAGAACCAATCCACAATAACAAGGTGGTGGAAGCAACCACCAATCCAAATAACAAGGTGTGGTGACGATACCATAGTCTATAACAAAGGTGTGGAGAACCAATCCCAATAACTAAGGTGGGCTGAGAGGAACCAAATTGCAGATATAACAAGTGTGGGAAACCAATCATAGTGTAGCCATCATTAAACAAGGTGTGGAGAACCAATCCATACGACCAGGGTGTGGAGACCAATCCATTCATAACTGAAGGTGTGGAAGGACCAACACGATAACAAGTGTTGAGGAGAACCATCCAATTTAACATAGGTGTGTGGGAGAACGCAATCACATTAACAAGGTGTGGAGAACCAAAATTCAATAATCAAGTGTCGATGGGGAGAACCATTCCATTTAAACATAGGTGTGGAGAAGCGCAATTACATAAAAGTGGAGAAAGCGATCAATAAAAGTGCTGGATAGAACAGATCCATTAACAAGGTGTGGAGAACCAATCACATTAACAAGGTGGTGGAACAATCCATTTAAAAGTTGGAGGAACCTCTTTCAAGGTGGAGAACAATCCATTAAGAAGGTAACCATCCATAACAAGGCTGTGGAGACACAATCCAATAACAAGGTGTGGAGAACCAATCCAAAAGGTAAACAACTACAAGGTGTGGAGAACCAATCCCATTCTAACAAGGTGTGGAGAACCAATCAAGATACATATGGTTGACAATCTAAGGTGTGAGAACTCAATAAATAACGAAGGTGTGGAGAACCAATCGACTATTAACAAGGTGTCGAGAACCAATCCAATAACAAGGTTGTGGGACACAATAAGGTGTGAGAACCATCAAATAAACAAGGTTGGAGAACCAATCAATAAACAAGTGTGTGCGAGAACCAAGTCAATAACAAGGTGTGGGAGAACCCAATCAACATTAAAGGTGTGGAGAAACCAACCAAATAACAAGGTGTGGAGAACCAATTCAACGAATAACAAGGTGTGGAGAACTCAGATAAATTAACAAGTAA
>NW_019947958.1:0-10859 GCF_002910315.2 Salvelinus sp. IW2-2015
CATTTGGCAGCACGGAAAATAGCATAACTGACACAACTGTTGTTCTGAAACAGGAGAGGTTGGAGAGCTTGATTCCAAGGAGGAATTGTCTAGAGACTTCCTGTTCTGAATGTGAGAGTAGAGACTTCCTGGTCTGAATGTAGAGAGTAGAGACCCTGGTCTGAATGTAGAGAGTAGAGACCCCTGTCGAGTAGGAACCCTCTGGTCTGAATGTAGAGTAGAGACCTCCTGGTCTGAAGTAGAAGTAGAGACTTCCTGTTCTGAATGTAGAGAGTAGAGACCCCTGGTCTGAATAAGAGAGTAGAGACTTCCTGGTCTGAATGTAGAGAGTAGAGACTCCCTGGTCTGATGTAGGGAGTAAGAACTCCTGTCTGAATGTAGAGAGTAGAGATTCCTGTCTGAATGTAGAGAGAGAGACTTCCTGTTCTGAATGAGAGAGTAGAGACCCCTGGTCTGAATGTAGAGAGTAGAGACTTCCTGGTTCTGAATGTAGAGAAGTAGAGACTTCCTGGTCCTGAATGTAAGAGAGTAGAGACCCTGGTCTGAATGTAGAGAGTAGAGACCCTCTGGTCTGAATGTAGAGTAGAGACTTCCCTGGTCTGAATGTAGAGAGTAGAGACTTCCTGTTCTGAATGTAGAGAGTAGAGACCCCTGGTCTGAATATAGAGAGTAGAGACTTCTGGTCTGAATGTAGAGAGTAGAGACTCCCTGGTCTGAATGTAGGGAGTAGAGATTCCTGGTCTGAATGTAGAGAGTAGACTTCTGTTTGATGTAGAGAGCAAGACTTCTGTTCTGAATGTAGAGAGTAGAGACCCCTGGTCTGAATGTAGAGAGTAGAGACCCTCTGGTCTGAATGTAGAGAGTAGAGACTCCCTGGTCTGAATGTAGAGAGTAGAGACCCCCTGGTCTGAATATAGAGAGTAGAGAGACTTCCTGTTCTGAATGTAGAGAGTAGAGACCTCTGGTCGATGTTAGAGAGTAGAGACTCCTGGTCTGAATGTAGGAGTAGAGACTTCCTGGTGAATTTAGAGAGTAGAGACTTCCTGGTCTGAATGTAGAGAGTAGAGAACCTGTCTTTAATGTAGAGAGTAGAGACTTCCTGTTTGAATGTAGAGAGTAGAGACTTCCTGGTCTGAATGTAGAGAGCAAGAGACTTCCTGTTCTGGAATGTAGAGAGTAAGACCCCTGGTCTGAATGATAGAGTAAAGAGACCCTCTTGGTCTGAATGTAGAGAGTGAGATCCTGGTCTGAATTTAGAGAGAGATGACCCCTGGTCGAAAGAGAGTGAGACTTCTGTCTGATGTAGAGATGACCCTCTGGTCTGATGTAGAGAGTAGAGACTTCTGGTTGAATGTTAAGAGGTAGAGACTTCCTGGTCTGAATGTACAGAGTAGAGACTTCCTGGTCTGATGTAAGATAGAGACACCCTGGTCTTAATGTAGAGAAGTTGCAGAGCTTCCTGTCTGAATGTAGAGAGTAGAGACTTCCTGTTCTGAATGTGAGAGTAAGAGCTTCTGGTTTCTGAATGTAGAGAGTAGAGACTTCTGTTCTGAATGTAGAGAGTAGAGACCCCCTGGTTGAATATAGAGAGTAGAGACTTCTGGTCTGAATGTAGAGAGTAGAGACTCCTGGTCTGAATGTAGGAGTAGAGATTCCTGGTCTAAATGTAGAGAGTAGAACTTCCTGTTCTGAATGTAGAGAGCAGAGACTTCCTGTTCTGAATGTAAGAGTAAGAGACCCTGGTTCTGAATGTAGAGTAAGACCCTCTGGTCTGAATGTAGAGAGTAAACTCCCTGGTCTGAATTCGAGAGTAGAGACCCCCTGGTCTGAATGTAGAGAGTAGAGACCTCTGCTGAATGAGATGAGTAGAGACTCCCTGGTCTGAATTACGAGAGAGACTCTGGTCTGAGGAGGAGTAGAGACTCCCTGGTCTGAATGTAGAGAGTAGAGACCCTGGTCTGAATTAGTGAGTAGAGCTTCCTGGTCTGAATGTAGAGAGTAGAGACCCTCTGGTCTGAATGTAGAGAGTAGAGACCCCTGGTCTGAATGTAAGAGAGTAAGACTCCCTGGTCTGAATGTGAGAGTAGAGACTCCCTGGTCTGAATATGGAGTAGAGACTTCCTGGTCTGAATGTAGAGAGTAGAGACTTCCTGGTCTGATGAATGTAGAGAGTAGAGACTTCTGTTCTGAATGTAGAGAGCAGAGACCCTCTGGTCTGAATGTAGAGAGTAGAGACCCCTGGTCTGAATGTAGAGAGTAGAGACTCTCTGGTCTGAATATAGAGAGTAGAGACTTCCTGGTCTGAATGTAGAGGAGTAGACTTCCTGTTCTGAATGTAGAGAGTAGAGACCTCTGGTCTGAATGGTAGAGAGTAGAGACTTCTGGTCTGAATGTAGAGAGTAGAGATCTGGTCTGTCTGAATGTAGAGAGTAAGACTCCCTGGTCTGAATGTAGAGAGTAGAGACTTCCTGGTCTGAATATAGATGGTAAGAGTACTCCCTGGTCTGAATGTAGAGAGTAGAGACTGCCTGGTCTGAATGTAGAGAGCAGAGACTCCTGGTCTGAATGTAGAGAGTAAGGACTTCCTGGTCTGAATGTAGAGAGTAGAGACTCCTGTTTCTGAATGTAGAGAGGCAGAGACCCTCTGGTCTGAATGTAGAGAGTAGAGACTTCCTGTCTGAATGTAGAGGAGTAGAGACGCTCTGGTCTGAATGTAGAGAGTAGAGACCTCTGGTCTGAATGTAGAGAGTAGAGACCCTCTGGTCTGAAATGTAGAGAGTAGAGACCCCCTGGTCTGAAGTGTGAGGTAGAGACTTCTGGGTCTGAATATAGAGAGTAGAGACTTCCTGGTCTGAATAGGAGTGAGACTTCTGTTCTGATGTAGAGAGTAGAGACCCTCTGGTCTGAATGTAGAGAGTAGAGCCCTTCCTGGTCTGAATGTAGAGAGTAGAACCCTCTGGTCTGAATGTAGAGAGTAGAGACCCTCTGGTCTGAATGTAGAGAGTAGAGATTCCTGGTCTGAATGTAGAGAGTAGAGACTTCCTGGTCTGATGTGAGAGAGTAGAGACACCCTGGTCTTAATGTAGAGAGTAGAGACTTCCTGTTCTGAATGTAGAGAGTAGAGACTTCCTGGTCTGAATGTTAGAGAGTAAAGACTCCTGTTCTGAATGTAGAGAGTAGAGACTTCTGTTCTGAATGAGAGAGTAGAGACCCCTGGTCTAATAGAGAGTAGAGCTTCCTGGTCTGAATGTAGAGAGTGAGAGACTCCCTGGTCTGAATGTAGGGAGTAGAGACTTCCTGGTCTGAAATGTAAGAGTAGAACTTCCTGTTCTGAATGTAGAGAGCAGAGACTTCCCTGTTCTGAATGTAGAGAGTAGAGACCCTGGTCTGAATGTAGAGAGTAGAGGACCTCTGGTCTGAATGTAGAGAGTAGAGACTCCCTGTCTGAATGTAGAGAGTAGAGACCCCCTGGTCCTGGTAGAGAGTAGAGACCTCTGGTCTGAATGTAGAGAGTAGAGACTCCTGGTCTGAATGTAGAGAGTAGAGACCCTTGGTCTGAATGTAGAGAGTAGATGACTCCTGTTGAATGTAGAGAGTAGAGACCCCCTGGTCTGAATATAGTGAGTAGAGACTTCTGGTCTGAATGTAAGAGAGAGAGACCTCTGGTCTGAATGTAGAGAGTAGAGACTCCTGGTCTGAATGTAGAGAGTAGAGACTCCTGGTCTGAATGTAGAGAGTAGAGACTCCTGGTCTGAATATTAAGAGTAGAGACTTCTGGTCTAATGTAGAGAGTAGAGACTTCCTGTTCTGAATGTAGAGAGTAGAGACTTCCTGTTCTGAATGTAGAGAGCAAGACCCTCTGGTCTGAATGTAGAGAGTAGAGACCCCTGGTCTGAATGTAGAGAGTAGAGACTTCCTGGTCTGAATATAGAGAGTAGAGACTTCCTGGTCTGAATGTAGAGAGTAGACTTCTGTTCTGAATGTAGAGAGTAGAGACCTCTGGTCTGAATGTAGAGAGTAGAGACTTCCTGTCTGAATGTAGAGAGTAGAGACTTCTGGTCTCGAATGTAGAGAGTAGAGACCCCTGGTCTGAATGTAGAGAGTAGAGACTTCCTGGTCTGAATATAGAGAGTAGAGACTCCTGGTCTGATGTAAGAGTAGAGACTTCCTGGTCCTGATGTAGAGAGGCAGAGACTTCCTGGCTGAATGTAGAGAGTAGAGACTTCCTGTCTGAATGTAGAGAGTAGAGATTCCTGTTCTGAATGTAGAGAGCAGAGACCCTCTGGTCTGAATGTAGAGAGTAGAGACTTCCTGTCTGAATGTAGAGAGTAGAGACCCTCTGGTCTGAATGTAGAGAGTAGAGACCCTCTGGTCTGAATGTAGAGAGTAGAGACCCTTCTGGTCTGAATGTAGAGAGTAGAGACCCCTGGTCTGAATGTAGAGAGTAGAGACTTCCTGGTCTGAATATAGAGAGTAGAGACTTCCTGGTCTGATATAGAGAGTAGAGACTTCCTGTTCTGAATGTAGAGAGTAGAGACCCTCTGGTCTGAATGTAGAGAGTAGAGACTTCCTGGTCTGAATGTAGAGAGTAGAGACCCTCTGGTCTGAAATGTAGAGAGTAGAGACGCCTCTGGTCTGAATGTGAGAGTAAGACCCTTGGTTAATGAAGAGTAGAGCCCTCTGGTCTGATGTAGAGAGTAAGACTCCCTGGTCTGAATGTAGAGAGTAGAGACCCCTGGTCTGAATATAGTGAGTAGAGACTTCCTGGTCTGAATGTAGAGAGGTAGAGACCCTCTGGTCTGAATGTAGAGTAAGAGACCTCTGTCTGATGTAGAGAGTAGACCCTCTGGTCTGAATGTAGAGAGGTAGAGACTCCTGGTCTGAATATAGAGAAGTAGAGACTTCCTGGTCTGATGTAGAGAGTAGAGACTTCTGTCTGAAGAGAGTAGAGACTTCCTGTTCTGAATGTAGAGAGCAGAGACCCTCTGGTCTGAATGTAGAGAGAGCGAACCCCTGGTCTGAATGTAGAGAGTAGAGACTCCTGGTCTGAATATAGAGAGTAGAGACTTCTGGTCTGAATGTAGAGAGTAGACTTCCTGTTCCTGAATGTAGAGAGTAGAGACCCTCTGGTCTGAATTAGAGAGTAGAGACTTCCTGGTGCTGAATGTAGAGAGTAGAGACTTCCTGGTCTGATGTAGAGAGTAGAGCCCCCTGGTCTGAATGTAGAGATAGAGACTTCCTGGTCTGAATATAGAGAGTAGAGCCCTGGTCTGAATGTAGAGAGTAGAGACTTCCGTCGAATGGTAGAGAGCAGAGACTCTGGCTGAATGTAGAGAGTAGAGACTTCCTGGTCTGAATGTAGAGAGTAGAGACCCCCTGTCTGAATGTAGAGAGCAGAGACCTCTGGTCTGAATGTAGAGAGTAGAGACTTCCTGGTCCTGAATGTAGAGAGTAGAGGACCCTTGGGTCTGAATGTAGGAGAGTAGAGACCTCTGGTCTGAATGTAGAGAGTAGAGACCCTCTGGTCTGAATGTAGAGAGTAGAGACCTCCTGTCTGAATGATAGAGAGTAGAGATCTTCTGGTCTGAATATAGAAGTAGAGACTCCTGTCTGAATATAGAGGTAGAGACTTCCTGGTCTGATGTAAGACGTAGAGACTTCTGTCTGAATGTAGAGAGTAGAGACTTCCTGGTCTGAATATAGAGAGTAGAGACTTCCTGGTCTTCACTGTGTGTAATCAGACTACTGTGAAAGCTTGGTTGTGATCCACAGCCTGCTTCACGGCTTCTGGTGAGAAGGGGGACGCAGGAGGATGAGGGTGCAGCTGACTCTCCTGTGGCTCATCCAGGCCATGCCAGGCCCATGCCCATGCCCAGACCCATGCCCAGGCCCATGCCAGCCCAGACCATGCCCAGGCCCATGCCCATGCCCAGGCCCATGCCCATGCCGGCCAGGCCCATGCCCAGGCCCAGGACTACTGGCTTTCCAGTCTGTTATGATGGATGGGTTGAGGGATTGGCTATGGGGATGGTCTTAGCTCAGTAATGACTTCTCATTTGTAAACACATACTGAGCTGCTAACCTCTCAGTCAATCATTTGCTTGACTGGTGCTGAAGGTCAGGAGGTAGCTGTTGTCAAATTGTATTCAAGTTTGGGGTTTAAACCAGACGTCTTGCCACTAACATTCTCCTAGCAGTACACATGGGGGGTTTAAACCAGACGTCTTGCCACAACGTTCTCCTAGCAGTACAATGGGGGTTTAAACCAGACGTCTTGCCCACAAACGTTCCCTAGCAGTACAATGGGGGTTGTTTAAACCAGGTCTTGCCACAACATTCTCCTAGCAGTACAATGGGGGGTTTAAACCAGGTGTCTTGCCACAACATTCTACTAGCAGTACAATGGGGGGTTTTAAAACGGGTGTCTTGCCACAACATTCTACTAGCAGTACAATGGGGGTTTAAACCAGATGTCTTGCCACAACGTTCTCCTAGCAGCAGCAGTAGCACACAATGTACAATGCAAGCTGCGTGTGGTGTAGGTAGCTTATTGGATAAATGGTGTGTTGGGGTATTTCCCTGTTTAAGGGTCAAAGGCCTTTTGGCAACCAGTGTTAACTGGTTGCTTCATAACTGTTTCTGGTTGCCATGGTTAATCTCTTAAGCAACAATTCATTCCTGATAGAGTAGTGTTTATGTTTATCTTAGTCAACAGTTTGGTTGCGGTCTGGTTGCCGTTAGGGGTTTGTGTTGTGTTTTCTGGGACGAACGGCAGCAGAAGTAGCCGTCTGTCTGGTGATCAGGCATAAAAACAGCTACAGTAGAGGAGACCACAGCAGTTTGGGTTGGAGACAAGGAGACAATACGACTACTTCATGACGCATGGTTTACGCTCTCGACTCTTGGAGCCCATGGCTCCTTCCTACAAGGACCAAAGGCCATTGACCAATGTCCTCCATCTCACTCAGTTGGGAGGGAAGTTTTTAATTCTGCATAGTGACAAATAAACACACCTGCTGTCGTTGTGTTGGACATTCACCGGCGTTCACATTCACAGGCAGAATTCACTGGCAGCACTCACAGACAGCATTCACAGGCAGCACTCACAGGCAGCACTCACAGGCAGCACTCACAGGCTTAATGAATCACCAACAAGTTGTCATAAACTCTCCGAGGCGTTGTGATCTGATGTGACTAACTACATTCAGATGTTGGTTCACTCTGCTCTGTGAATCCCTCTGGGCTTCCCTCCAAACACTAATATCTTCCAGCTTGTACATATTATGTAACAATATACAGCATAACAATATATGAACCTCCCTTTTCATTAGGCTATACCAGACCCCTATACGTACAGTTGAAGTCGGAAGTGTACATACACCTTAGCCAAATACATGTAAACTCAGTTTTTTACAATTCCTGACATTTAATCCTAGTAAAAATGTGTTTTAGGTCAGTTAGGACCAGCACTTTATTTTAAGAATGTGAAATTTCAGAATAATAGTAGAGAGAATGATTTATTTCAGCTTTTATTTATTTCGTCACATTCCCAGTGGCTCAGACGTTTACATACACTCAATTAGTATTTGGTAGCATTGCCTTTAAARTGTTTAACTTGGGTCAAATGTTTCAGGTAGCCTTCCACAAGCTTCCCACAATAAGTTGGGTGAATTTGGGCCCATTCCTCCTGACAGAGCTGGTGTAACCGAGTCAGGTTTGTAGACCTCCTTGCTCGCACACGTTTATTCAGATCTGCCCACAAATTTTCTTCAGGATTGAGGTCAGGGCTTTGTGATGGCCACTCCAATCTTGACTTTGTTGTCCTAAGCCTTTGTACACAACTTTGGAAGTATGCTTGGGGTCACTGTCCATTTGAAGACCCATTAGCACAAGCTTCAACTTCCTGACTGATGTTTGAGATGTTACTTCAATAATCCACATCATTTTCTTCTCTATGATGCCATCTATTTTGTGTAAGTGCACCAGTCCTTCCTGCAGCAAAGCACCCCCACAAATGATGCTGCCACCCCCGTGTCTTCACGGTTGGATGGTGTTCTTCGGCTTGCAAGCCTCCCCCTTTTTCCTCCAAACATAACGATGGCCATTATGGCCAAACAGTTCTATTTTTGTTTAATCAGACCAGAGACATTTCTCCAAAAGTACGATCTTATACTACTACATGTCCATGTGCAGTTGCAAACCTAGTCTGGCTTTTTTTTGGCAGTTTTGAGCAGTGGCTTTCTTCCATGCTGGGCGCCTTTCAGGTTATGTCGATATAGGACTCGTTTTACTGTGGATATAGATACTTTTGTACCTGTTTCCTCCAGCATCTTCACAAGGTCCTTTGCTGTGTTCTGGGATTGATTTGCACTTTTCGCACCAAAGTACGTTCATCTCTAGGAGACAGACGTGTCTCCTTCCTGAGCGGCATGACGGCTGCGTGGTCCATGGTGTTATACTTGCATACTATTGTTTGTACAGATGAACGTGGTACCTTCAGGCGTTTGAAATTGCTCCCAAGGATGAACCAGACTTGTTCCGTGGAGGTCTACATTTGTTTCAGATTTATTGGGCTGATTTTTTTGATTTTCCCATGATGTCAAGCAAAGAGGCACTTTGAGGCACTTTGAGTTTGAAGGTAGGCCTTGAAGGCCTTGAAATACATCCACAGGTACACCTCCAATTGACTCAAAAGATGTCAATTAGCTAACAGAAGCCAAGACATCATTTTCTGGAATTTTCCAAGCAGTTTAAAGGCACAGTCAACTTAGTGTATGTAAACTTCTGACCCACTGGAATTGTGATACAGTGAATTATAAGCGAAATAATCTGTCTGTAAACAATTATTGGAAAAATTTACTTGTGTCATGCACAAAGTAGATGTCCTAACTGACTTGCCAAAACTATAGTTTATTAACAAGACATTTGTGGAGTGGTTGAAAAACTTGTTTAATGACTCCAACCTAAGTGTATGTAAACTTCTGACTTCAACTGTACATGGCTTCTTTGGGCTGTACAGTATTTGGACACTATTCCATATAAAGAGACTTTGTGTAAACACAACCTTTCAACCTTCTCTTTTCATTGTGATGTTTAGTTCAGACCCAATTAAATAAGGCTATCAATGTCACTTGATAGGATTTGGTATGAGATGCTAATGATTTGGTATGAGATGCTAATGATTTGGTATGAGATGCTAATGATTGGGTATGAATGTAATGATTTGGTAGAGATTGCTAATGATTTGGTATGAGGCTAATGATTTGGTATGAGATGCTAATGATTGGTATGAGATGCTATGATTTGGTATGAGATGCTAATGATTGTATGAGATGTCAATGTATTTGGTATGAATGCTAATGATTTGGTATCGAGATCTATGTTTGTATATCTGATCTGACCTCACTCCATCTCAATGTCGACCTGGATGCTGACCTCACTCCACTCTAAACGTCCATCCGCAGACACAGCGAGCCTGTCTCAGACCTCACCTCTCTCTTCTATGTTCTAATTCTATGTTCTATGTTCTAAATCTATGTTCTACAGACGGAGCGAGCCTGTCTCCAGACCTCACTCGTGGCACCCACCAAGCTAGGCGAGGGCCAGCCAGACCCAGCATGATGCAAATATCCCAGGACCCTCCCTGGCATCACACCTACCCTCCAGGTTAGTCAATCAATCAACTGATAATGAAATATATTTCTAAATCTTTTTTTTTTTACAGTTGTCACAGTTTTGAAGCTGTGGTGTGGTTTTGAAGCTGTGGTGTTTTTCTGACAGGGCCCTGTCAGAAAGTCCATAAAAGGCTTATTTTTAGTGGGTTTTATACATTTTACATGGAAATATTTGTATCCTTAAACATGTTAAGTAGTGAGGATGTATTGTTCATTATCTACATACCTGAGTGTACAAATACATTAAGAACACCTGTTATTCCATGACAGACTGACCAGGTGAGATCCAGGTGAACAATTTGATCCTTATTGATGCCACTTGTGAATTCCACTTCAACGTACTACATACGAGTACCAGTCAAAAGTTTGGACCACTTTTCATTCAGGGTTTTTCCTTTCTTTGTATTATTTTCTACATTGTAGAATAATAGTGAAGACATCAGAACTATGGAATACACATATGGCATCATGTAGTAACCAAAAAAGTGTTAAACAAATCAAAATTATATTGAGATTTGAGATTTTTAAACTCAGCCACCCGTTGCCTTGATGACAGAGTTGTACTCTTGCCACGCAAAAAGTGACACAATCTAGTCAACTTGACAGACTGTGAGGAGAGCATTTCGCAGCCAAGTGGGCCAGCATCCCGTGGGAACCATAAGCACTGTGCAGGACTGTATGACGGAGGGAGTTATCTGGTCTACCCACATGGACACTGGAGTCTTGAAGATAAAGCCAATTGAGACACTACCAAGAGCAGAGTAAAGATTGCTAACCATATCCTGGTCAATGTCCATGTCGTTCAACAAAAAGCATGTGTGTAATTCTATATGAAGGTTATATAGCTTGGGTGAGTCATGCCTTTACGACTGGTTACGTAACACACTATGGTTTCTACTAGTCGATTATGGCTAATTCCCAAATTGCAGCCTACAAAAGTGTGTGCACTAATAGGGAATGGGTTCCATAGGGCTCCTGCGAGAAAGTAGTGCACGTATATTAGGGAACTCTGGAGTGCCATTTGGGACTACAATATACATCTCTTGTTGCTCAGTTGAACCAGATGTTTCTCTGAGAAAGTGTACTTTCAGCTAGACATGAGCAGATATAACTAACTGACTGAGACTAGTATATTATCTTAGACTGAGACGATGAAAGGACAGAGTTATATCTTTAGGAAAAGGA
>NW_019947958.1:11063-17427 GCF_002910315.2 Salvelinus sp. IW2-2015
AGAGACAGAACGTGTCCCTTCCTGACGCATGACGCTGCGTGTCCATGGTGTTTATACTTGCATACTATTGTTTGTACAGATGAACGTGGTACCTTCAGGCGTTTGGAAATTGCTCCCAAGGATGAACCAGACTTGTTCCGTGGAGGGTCTACATTTGTTTCAATTTATTGGCTGATTTCTTTTGATTTTCCCATGATGTCAAGCAAAGAGGCACTTTGAGGCACTTTGAGTTTGAAGGTAGGCCTTGAAGCCTTGAAATACATCCACAGGTACACCTCCAATTGACTCAAAAGATGTCAATTAGCCTACAGAAGCCAAGACATCATTTTCTGAATTTTCCAAGCAGTTTAAAGGCACAGTCAACTTAGTGTATGTAAACTTCTGACCCACTGGAATTGTGATACAGTGAATATAAGCAAATAATCTGTCTGTAAACAATTATTGGAAAAATTACTTGTGTCATGCGACAAAGTAGATGTCCTAACTGACTTGCCAAAACTATAGTTTATTAACAAGACATTTGTGGAGTGGTTGAAAAACTTGTTTTAATGACTCCAACCTAAGTGTATGTAAACTTCTGACTTCAACTGTACATGGCTTTGGGCTGTACAGTATTTGCCACATTTCCATATAAAGACTTTGTGTAAAACAACCTTTCAAACCTTCTCTTTCATTGTTGATGTTTAGTTCAGACCCATTAAATAAGGCTATCAATGTCACTTGATAGGATTTGGTATGAGATGCTAATGATTGGTATGAGATGCTAATGATTTGGTATGAGATGCTAATGATTTTGTATGAGATTCTAATATTTGGTAGAGATTGCAATGATTTGGTATGAGAGCTAATGATGGTATAGATGCTAATGATTTGGTATGAGAGGCTAATGATTTGTATGAGATGCTAATGATTGGGTATGAGATGTAATGATTGTATGAGATGCTAATGATTTGTATGAGATGCTAATGATTTGTATGAGATGCTGATCCTGACCCACTCCATCTCAATGTCGACCTGGATGCTGACTCCACTCACTCTAAACGTCCATCCGCAGACACAGCGAGCCTGTCTCAGACCTCACTCTCTCTTCTATGTTCTAATTCTATTTCTATGTCTAAATCTATGTTCTACAGACGGAGCGAGCCTGTCTCCAGACCTCACTCTGGCACGCCACCAAGCTAGCGAGGCCAGCCAGACCCCAGCATGATGCAAATATCCCAGGACCCTCCCTGCCATCACACCTACCCCTCCAGGTTAGTCAATCAATCAACTGATAAATGAAAATATATTTCTAAATCATTTTTTTTTTACAGTTGTCACAGTTTTGAACTTTGGTGTGGTTTGAAGCTGTGTTTTTTGACAGGGCCCCCTGTCCAGAAAGTCCATAAAAGGCTTATTATTTAAGTGGGTTTTATACATTTTACATGGAAATATTTGTATCCTTAAACATGTTAAGTATGAGGGATGTATTGTTCATTATTACATACTGAGTGTACAAAACATTAAGAACACCTGTAGATGAGTAAGAGCACTTCCTGGTCTGAAATATAAAAGAGCAGTAAACTTCCTGGTCTTCACGTGTGCTGTAAATCAGACTACTGTGAAGCTGTTAGAGTCAGCTCTCCGGCTTGGTAGAGTCCAAGATTGGATAGGAGCAATGAGCGAGCTGGACCTCATCCTGTGCTCATGCCCAGCATGCCTCAGCCCATGCCCGATCGCCCATGGCCCAGACCCATGCCCAGGCATGCGATCCCATAAAAGACTCCATATCCCAGGCCCAGAAGCCCATGGCCCATGCATGGCTCTCACTGCCCAGGCCATCCCAGCCAGGACTACTGGGGGCTCATTCCAGTCTGTTATGAATGAGTGGGTTTGAAGTGGAGTGTTCTGCTATGGGGATGTTAGCCGAAGTAAGACTTCTCATTTTGTACAACATCATACTGAAGCTGCTAACTCTCAGTCAATGCATTTGCTTGACTGGTCTGAAGGTCATGGTATGGTAGCTGTTGTTCTAAGTGTATATACAAAGGTTTTGCGAGGGTTTTAAGCTACCCAGACGTCTTGCCGCCAACAAACTTCTCACTAGAAGTTTACTAATTGGGGGATTGAAAACCAGATTAAACGTCTATGCCACTATACGTTCTCTCATATACCTACGCAGTACATAATGGGCGTTTTAAACCAGACGTCTTGCACGCTAACACGATCATGTGTACTATTCTAGCTCAGAACAGATGGGGTTTTACAAGACACAGAGATACCGTTTGCCACAAATTTACGTTCTCTCAGGCAGTAAAACTGTAGGGTTAACCAGGTGTCTTGCCACAACATCTAACTAGCAGCTAACAATGGTTTGGTTTTAAAAAACAGGTGTTCTTGCCACAACATTCTACGTCCAGCAGTAAATCTAATGGGGGTGTATTAAACCAGTCAAGCAGTGCTTGCATCACAACATTCTAAACGTAGCAGATACAATGGGCGGTTTAACCAGATGGCTTGCCACACTTCTGCACCTCGACTCTAAGTTACGCAGCCGCAGTAGCACACCAATGTACAATGCAAGCTGCGTGTCGGTTGGATAGGTAGCTCTATTGGATAAATGTTGTGTTGGGGTATTTCCCTGGTTTAAGGTCAAAGGCCTTTTGGCAACCTAGTGGTTTAAACTGCCGTTTGCTTTCAGTAACTGTGTCTGGTGCATAGCGTTAATCTTCTGGTTAAGCAAAATCCTTATGTCCTGATGAAGTAAGAGTTACGTTTTTATGTTTTCCCTCTCAGTCACACAGTTCTGGGTTGCGGTTTGTCTGGTTGGCCCTCGTTAGGGGTTTTGTGTTTGTGTTTCAATCTGGGACGAACAGGCACAGAAGTAGTCCGTCTGTCTGGTGATCAGAGCATAAAAACAGCTCCAGTAAAGAGAGACCACAGCAGTTTGGGTTGGAGACAAGGAGACAATACGACTATCATGACGCATGGTTTACGCTCTCGAACTCTTGGAGGCCATGGCCTCACTCCTATCGGACCTGAAAAGGCATTGACCAATGTCTCCATCTCACTCAGTTGGAGAGGAAGTTTTTTAATTCTGCATAGTGTGACAAATAAACACACCTGCTGTCGTTTGTGTTGGACATTCACCGGAGTCACATTCACGAGCAGAATTCAAATATGGCAGCGCTCACGACAGTCCACACGGCAGCACTCACAGGCAGCACTCACAGGCAGCAGTCACAGACTTAATGAATCACCAAACAAGTTGTCATAAACTCTCCGAGGCGTTGTGATCTGATGTGACTAACTACATTCAGATGTTGGTTCACTCTGCTCTGTGAATCCCTCTGGGCTTCCCTCCAAACACTAATATCTTCCAGCTTGGTACATATTTTAGGTTAAAATTATCAGCATAAACAATATATGAACCTCCTTTCATTAGGCTATACCAGACCCCTATACTACAGTTGAAGTCGGAAGTGTACATACACCTTAGCCAAATACATGTAAACTCAGTTTTTTACAATTCCTGACATTCTAAGTCCTAGGTAACAAATGTGTTTTAAGTCAGTTAGGACCAGCACTTTATTTTAAAGAATGGTGAAATTTCAGAATAATAGCTAGAGAGAGATGAGTTTATTTCAGCTTTTATTTTTTCGTCACATTCCCAGTGGTCAGACGTTTACATACACTCAATGTAGTATTTGGTAGCATTGCCCTTTCAAATGTTTAACTTGGGTCAAATTTTCAAGGTAGCCTTCCCACAAGACTTCCCACAATAAGTTGGGTGAAATGTGGCCCATTCCTCCTGACAGAGCTGGTGTAACGAGTCAGGTTTGGTAGACCTCTTGCTCGCACACGTTTATTCAGATCTGCCACAAATTTTCTTCAGGATTGAGGTCAGGGCTTTGTATGGCAACTCCAATACCTTGACTTTGTTGTCCTTAAGCCATTTGTACACATTTTGGAAGTATGCTTGGGTCACTGCCCCATTTGGAAGACCATTAGCAAACCAAGCTTCAACTTCCTGACTTGATGCTGAGATGTTACTTCAATATATCCACATCATTTTCCTTCTCATTGATGCCATCTATTTTTGTGAGTGCACCAGTCCTTCCTGCAGCAGAAGCACCCACAAATGATGCTGCTCGACCACCGCCCGTGCTTCACGGTTGGATGGTGTTCTTCGGCTTGCAAGCCTCCCCCCTTTTCCTCCAAACATAACGATGGTCATTATGGCCAACAGTTCTATTTTGTTGTAATAACCAGAGGACATTTCTCCAAAAGTACGATCTATAACTACCTACGTCCCGATGTGCAGTTGCAACCGTAGTCTGGCTTTTTTTGGCAGTTTTTGAGCAGTGGCTTCTTCACTCGTCTGGGCGGCCTTTCAGGTTATGTCGTATATAGGATCGTTTAACTGTGGATATAGATATCTTTTGTCTGTACTTCTACAGCATCTTCACAAGGTCCTTTGCTGTTGTTCTGGGATTGTATTCTGCACTTTTCCACCAAAGTACGTTCATCTCTAGGAGACAGAACGTGTCTCCTTTCCTGAGGCGCATGACGGCTGCGTGGTCCCATGGTGTTTATACTGCATACTATTGTTTGTACAGATGAACGTGGTACCTTCATGCGTTTGGAATTTGCTCCCAAGGAGAACCAGACTTGTTCCGTGGAGGTCTACATTTGTTTAGATTTATTGGCTGATTTCTTTTGATTTTCCCATGATGTCAAGCAAAGAGCACTTTGAGGCACTTTGAGTTTGAAGTAGGCTTGAAGGCCTTGAAATCATCCACAGTACACCTCCAATTGACTCAAAAGATGTCAATTAGCCTAACAGAAGCCAAGACATCATTTTCTGGAATTTCCAAGCAGTTTAAAAGCACAGTCAACTTAGTGTATGTAAACTTCTGACCCACTGGAATTGTATACAGTGAATTATAAGCGATAATCTGTCTGTAAACAATTATTGGAAAAATTACTTGTGTCATGCACAAAGTAGATGTCCTAACTGACTTGCCAAACTATAGTTTATTTAACAAGACATTTGTGGAGTGGTGAAAAACTTGTTTTAATGACTCTCAACCTAAGTGTAAGTGTAACTTCTGACTTCAACTGTACATGGCTTTGGGCTGTAACAGTATTTGGACACTATTCCATTAAAAGAGACTTTGTGTAAAACAACCTTTCAAACCTTCTCTTTTCATTGTTGATGTTTAGTTCAGACCATTAAATAAGGCTATCAATGTCACTTGATAGGAATTTGTGAGTAAAGTCTGCTAATGAGTTGGTATGAGATGCTAAATGTTTTGGTATGAGATGCTAATGATTTGGTATGAGCAGCTAATGATCTTGGTATGAGATGCTAATGATTTGGTATGAGATGCTATGATTGGAGGATGCTAATGATTTGGTATAGATAATGATTGGTAATGAGGTTAATGATTTGGTATGAGATGGTAATGATTCTGGTATGAGATGCTAATGATTTGGTATGAGATGCTAATGATTTGGATGAGATGCTGATCCTGACCTCACTCCATCTCAATGTCGACCTGGATGCTGACCTCACTCCACTCTAAACGTCCATCCGCAGACACAGCGAGCCTGTCTCCAGACCTCACTCTCTCTTCTATGTTTCTAATTCTATGTCTATGTTCTAAATCTATGTTCTACAGACGGAGCGAGCCTGTCTCCAACCTCACTCGTGGCACGCCACCAAGCTAGGCGAGGGCCAAGCCAGACCCCAGCATGATGCAAATATCCCAGGACCCTCCCTGGCACACACCTACCCTCTCCAGGTTAGTCAATCAAATCAACTGATAAATGAAATATATTTCTAAATCATTTTTTTTTTTACAGTTGTCACAGTTTTGAAGCTGTGTGTGGTTTTGAAGCTGGTGTGTTTTCTGACAGGGCCCCTGTAGAAAGTCCATAAACAGGTTATTATTTAAAGTGGGTTTATATACATTTTACATGGAAATATTTGTATCTTAAACATGTAAGTATGAGGGATGTATTGTTCATTATTACATACTGAGTGACAAAACATTAAAGAAACACCCTGTATTTCCATGACAGACTGACCAGGTGAATCCAGGTGAAGATATGATACCTTATTGATGCCACTTGTGATATCCACTTCAGTCATATCCAGTTACCCAGTCAAAAAGTTTGAGACACCTTTTCATTCCAGGGTTTTTCCTTTATTTGTATTATTTCTACAATTGTAAGAATAATAGTGAAGACATCAGAACTATGGAAATAACACAATGGAATCATGTGTAACCAAAAAAGTGTTAAACAAATCAAAAATGATATTTGAAGATTTGAAGATTGTTTAAACTAGCCACCCTTGCGCTTGATGACAGCGTTGCAG
>NW_019947958.1:18004-18750 GCF_002910315.2 Salvelinus sp. IW2-2015
CGTGATTTCCACATCTTGACACTGGCGAGAAAACACCACAGCTTCAAAAACCACTCACACACAGCTTGAGTAGAAAATACCCGAATGGAACGATACTAGAGATAAAAATAACACAACATTAAAGATGATTTTAGAATATATTTCATTTTGCACTCTTGCCACGCAAAAAGTGACACAATCTAGTCAACTTGACAGACTGTGGGAAGCATTTGCAGCCAACGTGGGCCAGCATCCCTGTGGAACCATAAGCACTGTGCAGGACTGTATTGACAGGAGGGAGTTATCTGGTCTACCACATGGACACTGGAGTCTTGAAGATAAAGCAATTGAGACACTACCAAGAGCAGAGTAAAGATTGCTAACCATATCCGCTCAATGCCATGGTCGTTCAACAAAAAGCATGTGTGTAATTCTATAGAAGGTTATATAGCCTGGTGAGTCATGCCTTTACGACTGGTTACGTAACAACTATGGTTTCTATAGATTATGGCTAATTCCCAAATGGCAGCCTACAAAAGAAGTGCACTATATAGGGAATAGGGTTCCATAGGGCTCTGGAGAAAGTAGTGCACTATATAGGGAATAGTGTTCCATAGGGCTTTGGTCAAAAGTAGTGCACTATATAGGGAATAGGGTGCCATTTGGGACAAATATACCACTCTCTTGTTGCTCAGTTGAACCCAGATGTTTCTCATGGAGAACAGTAGTATATTATCTTAGACTGAGACGGATGAAAGGACAGTAGT
>NW_019947959.1:0-2751 GCF_002910315.2 Salvelinus sp. IW2-2015
ACCAGCTCTCTGTAACCTAGAGGGGAACCAGTGGTCCGCTCTCCTCTATACCCCCACCTGGTAGTGTGGTGGGATGGGACTACCCAGCTCTCTGTAACCTAGAGGGCAACCCAGGGGGTCCGTCTCCTCTATACCCCCACCTGGTAGTGTGGTGGATGGGACTACCAGCTCTCTGTAACCTAGAGGGGCAACCAGTGGGTCCGTCTCCTCTATACCACCCACCTGGTAGTGTGGTGGATGGGACTACCAGCTCTCTGTAACCTAGAGGGCAACCAGTGGGTCCGTCTCCTCTATACCACCCACCTGGTAGTGTTGTGGATGGGACTACCAGTCTCTGTAAACCTAGAGGGCAACCAGTGGGTCCGTCTCCTCTATACCACCCACCTGGTAGTGGTGGTGGATGGGACTACCAGCTCTCTGTAACCTAGAGGGCAACCAGTGGGTCCGTCTCCTCTATACCACCCACCTGGTAGTGTGGTGGATGGACTACCAGCTCTCTGTAACCTAGAGGGCAACCAGTGGGTCCGTCTCCTCTATACCACCCACCTGGTAGTGTGGTGGATGGGACTACCAGCTCTCTGTAACCTAGAGGGAACCAGTGGGTCCGTCTCCTCTATACCACCCACCTGGTAGTGTGGTGGATGGGACTACGCAGCTCTCTGTAACCTAGAGGCAACCAGTGGGTCCGTCTCTCTTATACCACCACCTGGTAGTGTGGTGGATGGGACTACCAGCTCTCTGTAACCTAGAGGGCAACCAGTGGGTCCGTCTCCTCTATACCACCCCACCTGGTATGTGGTGGATGGACTACCAGCTCTCTGTAACCTAGATGGGAACCAGTGGGTCCGTCTCCTCTATACCACCCACCTGGTAGTGTGGTGGATGGGATACCAGCTCTCTGTAACCTAGAGGGCAACCAGTGGGTCCGTCTCCTCTATACCACCCACCTGGTAGTGTGGTGGATGGGACTACCAGCTCTCTGTAACCTAGAGGGGCAACCAGTGGGTCCGTCTCCTCTATACCACCCACTGGTAGTGTGGTGGATGGGACTACCAGCTCTCTGTAACCTAGAGGGGCAACCAGTGGGTCCGTCTCCTCTATACCACCCACCTGGTAGTGTGGTTGGATGGGACTACCAGCTCTCTGTAACCTAGAGGGCAACCAGTGGGTCCGTCTCCTCTATACCACCCACCTGGTAGTGTGGGTGGATGGGACTACCAGCTCTCTGTAACCTAGAGGGCAACCATGTGGTCCGTCTCCTCTATACCACCCACCTGGTAGTGGGTGGATGGGACTACCAGCTCTCTGTAACCTAGAGGCAACCAGTGGGTCCGTCTCCTCTATACCACCCACCTGGTAGTGTGGTGGATGGGACTACCACTCTCTGTAACCTAGAGGGCAACCAGTGGGTCCGTCTCCTATACCAACCCACTTGTAGTGTGTGGATGGGGACTACCAGCTCTCTGTAACCTAGAGGGCAACCAGTGGGTCCGTCTCCTCTATACCACCCACCTTGTTAGTGTGGTGGATGGGACTTACCAGCTCTCTGTAACCTAGAGGCAACCAGTGGGTCTGTCTCCTCTATACCACCCACCTGGTAGTGTGGTGGATGGGACTACCAGCTCTCTGTAACCTAGAGGGCAACCAGTGGGTCCGTCTCCTCTGTACCATGTTTCTTGTAGGATGATAATGTCTGTATTTCTGATTTCTTTGATGAAGTCCAGGTTCCTGCTCTTTAGTCCAAAGGCAGATGACATCAGTCCTGGGATATTCCAGGATGAGATAGTGAAGGCTTTGTGTTCCATAAAGTCTCCAATGTTGTTGGTCGTGTGGTTTGGCCTCAGGCCAGTAAGTGTGAGCAGAGCCTGCTGAGCATCTGGTACATGCCATTGGCTTGGGCTAGTCTAAGAGTGGGGGTTGGGCCTGTTTGCCCGCTCACTACCTGGGCGTATGTGTGACTTCCATGTTGAGGCACTCTTAACGGGGGTGGGGTGCATGGGGTGGGCAGGAGTGGCATAGGTCTGATCTGAGGGGGCCTAAATGGGGTGTGGGCATGGTTACTTGGGGGGTTGTTGATTGGTTGGGGTGGGGGGGTGTATGTGGCTGGTGGTGTTGTGGTCTGAATGTAGGTCCTCTCGGCGTGTGTCCTCTATGGGTAGGTCCAGGGGGGGTCCTGCTGGTCTGGGAGAGTGTCTCGCTGGTCTGGGTGTCCGTGGATCTGTGTGAGGTGTTGAGGCTGTGGTTGAGGGTGATGTCCTTTAGGGTCCGGGAGAAGGTGGGCACTGCTGCCTTGTAGAGGTGGACCTGGTCATAAAGGCTGTTCAAGTCCAGGGTGGATCGCTGGGCCAGGAAAATATTTGGTTTTGAGGCTCTCTCTCTGTGTATGTGTTTAGCTCCCTGGAGAGCGAGGTGTGTACGGTGCGAGCGGAGAGAGACAGTCTGACCCAGCAGCTGCTGAACACCATTCAACACAAGGTGGTGCTGTCGCAGGAGGTCGACGCTTGGCAGGTGGGTCTGGGGGGTGACGGTGGACTTGTTTTCTCAGACTGACAGTTACAGTACAAGGAAGAAAACATTTCAATTTAGTATTTTATTTTATCAACCTCTCACCATCTCTCTCTTCCCCACTTTCAACCCCTTCTATCGCTCTCTCTCGATCTCTCCCCTCCTTCTCCCCCTCCCTCTCTCCTCCCTCTCTCTCTCCCTACCTCTCCCTCCCCCTCCCTCTCGCTCTCTCCTACACTCTCGCTC
>NW_019947959.1:6686-18746 GCF_002910315.2 Salvelinus sp. IW2-2015
CTCCTAACCTGACCTCTAACCCCTGACTTCCATAACCTGACCTCTAACCCCTGACTCCTAACCATGACCTCTAACCCCTGACTCCTAACCTACCTCTACCCCTGACTCCTAACCCTGAACCTCTAACCTTCTGATACTCCTAACCTGACCCTCTAACCCTGACTCCTAAACCTGACCTTCTAACCCCTGACTCCTAACCTGACCTCTAACCCCTGACTCTCTAACCCACCTGACCTCTACCCCTGAACTCCTACACTGACCTCTAACCCCTGACTCTAACCTGACCTCTAACCCCTGACTCTAACCTGACCTCTAACCTGACTCCTAACCTGAACCTCTAACCCCTGACTCCTAACCCTGAACATCTAACCCCGTTGACTCCTAACCTGACTCTAACCTCTGACTCCTAACCTGACCTCTAACCCCTGACTCCTAACCTGACCTCTAAACCCCTGGACTCCTACCTGACTTACTAACCCCTGACTGCCTAACCTGACTCTAACCGCCTGACTCCTTAACTATTGTAGTAAGGATGGCAGGCTACTTTTATTTCTGCTGCATATATTTATTTACCGTTGTTTATTTTGAGTTGATTGTTTTTAGTCCTGCCTGTCTTTCACCAAGGACAATTGGTGTTGGAGCCCAAATCTTACCTTTGATGGATTGGTTAATAAAGGCACACACCCAAACACATTTGGAATGAGCCTGGGAGCCCCTGTCTCTGGTCGTCCACTACAGTGGAAATAAGTGTCGTTGGCTGTCAGTGTCTGCGTTGTGCTCTGTTGTCGGGTTCTCTCTGCATGTTTCTATTCCAAAATAAACAATCAGATGTTCTCTGCAATGTTTCTATTTCAAATAAACCAATCAATGTTCTCTGCAATGTTTCTATCGCAAAATAAACCAAGCAGATGTTCTCTACAATGTTTTCTATTTCAAAATAAACCAATCAGATGTTCTCTGCAATGTTGCTATTAAAAAAATAAACCAATCAGATCGTTCTGGCAATTTTCTATTTAAAAAATAAAACCAATTTCAGATGTATCTCTCTTTTCAGGGGTTAGAGGTCAGGTTAGGAGTCAGGGGTTAGAGGTCAGGTTCATTTTAGGGATGGGTCAGGGCGAGGTTCATAATTACTGAAGGAGCATAGACTGGCTCCGGGAGAATGCACATCTAAGCACGACCCCTGACACCTGACCTCTAACTCGGGGGAATACCTGCTGTCGCACCTGTCAGTGGTTCTGTCAGTAGCTATGTCTGCCGTCCTGTCTGTTGTCATGTCAGTGGTTCTGTCAGTGGTTCTGTCAGTAGTTCTGTCAGTAGTTCTGTCAGTGGTTCTGTCAGTAGTTCTGTCAGTAGCTATGTCTGCCGTCCTGTCTGTTGTCGTGTCAGTGGTTCTGTCAGTGGTTCTGTCAGTGGTTATATCAGTAGTTTCATCTGTAGTCATGTCAACGGTTCTGTCAGTGGTTATGTCAGTAGTTATGTCAGTAGGCATGTCTGTAGTTCTTTTAGTAGTTCTGTCTGTGTGTGTCTCTGTGTTGCTCTGGTTGGATACACTGTCCCAGGCCAGACCATAGCCAGGGTCGCTCTGGTTGGATACACTGTCCCAGGCCAGACCATAGCCAGGGTCGCTCTGGTTGGATACACTGTCCCAGGCCAGACCATAGCCAGGGGAGAGAGGAGTGGAGAGAGATGAGGAAGACAAGGGAGAGGGGGAGGTAGACAGGGTTAGTTGGTTGTGAGGTGAAGTTGCCCCTAGACGCTGATCTGGGGTCCATTTTGTTTTTCCTCCACTAATGGTTGTGAGAGGGGAAGCTGATCCTTTATCTGTATGTAGGGAATTGGGCAGGAGGTTGTCTGTCTCCAGGCGGTCGTCAAGGGAACAGGGTAGGAGAGTCTCTGTCTCCAGGCGGTCGTCAAGGGAACAGGGTAGGAGAGTCTCTGTCTCCAGGTGGTCGTCAAGGTGAAAAGTCCTGACAGCTCTCAGCTGATAAGCCAGGTAACCAGAGGGGGCGGTCCCACACATCACTGGGTGACACACCACATTTTCCGGAGTCACCAAGCACCCTGCTGAACGCACACCCTGCGCACACAAACACCGAAACAGAGTTAACACACAAACATGCATGCACACCCAAACACACACCAGGGAGATCACTAAATTTGGAATTCAATATTAGACGTTTGTCCAGGTCCCCCAAACATTTAAAACGGATCTGTTTTGCCAATAATATCTCTTTTGTCAATAATGGGTCAAATTTCACCGTGAAACAATGAGATCTTGTTGCAAACACACATAATATATATATATATATGTATGTGTTGTTGGCATAGTCTCTGGATTGTTAGCTGCGGCTGAATACGTGGTGTCGTCTGTAAGGTGTGTCAGTAGTATAGTGTCGAGTGTGTGTAAGTGATGGTAGTGTAGGTATGGATGGGGTCGTCGTCGTGTTCGTGTGTGTGGTGTGTGTGTGTGTCCGGTGCGGTGCTGATCGTTGTGAGTCGAATGTGGTAGGAAGTCAGTGAGAGTGTTATGCGTGTGCTGTGTGTGTGTGTGTTTGATGTGTTAGTGATGTCGTGTGTGTCGCTCGTAGATGTGTGTGTTCCTGTCTCGATCGTGCTTGGGCAGCTGTTGTGGATGTAATAGATGTAGTGTTGTGTGTGGTGTGTGTGTGTGTGTGGTGTGTGTGTGTGTGTGTGTTTGGTGTGTGTTGTGCTGTGTGTGTGTGTGTGTTGTCGTGCAAAACACCTGCTGGTTTGTGTTGTGGTGATGCGCATAAGCTCGGTGGTAGATGGTTGTGTGAGATGAACGTGGTGTGGCGATCGTGCCTGGTGGTGGTGATGTCCGTTGTGCGTTTGTGCGTAGGGGCATGGTGGTTGTTTGTTTGTGTGTCGCTGTGTCCGAGTGTGGTGTGTCGGTGTGTGTGTTGTTGTGTTGTTGGCCCTGCTCGCTCGATGTGCTGTGTTAATCTTTTATTTTTTATTGGCCAGTCTGGGATATGTTGGGTTTTGTGTTCGCTTGTTGCGCATAGTCGTGTTGGCTGTTGCCTGTTAGAGATGGGGTGATGGCTAGGTGTGCTCGCTAGTGAGGTTGCGGCTGCTCTCGACTTGTTGAGCTGTGTGTGAGGTGTGTGTGTGTGTACGGTGGCTGGAGTAGTGCGTTGTGTGTGAGTGCTCATGTTGTTGTTCTGTGATGCATAGCTGGGTGTGATGTGTGTGACCTGTTGTGTGTTGTTGGTGTGTGTGAAGGTGTGCTGTATAGATGTGCTCCACGTAGCTGTTGATTCCTGTGACTGGGTATGCGTGAAGGAATCCTCACAGTGTTTCTTTCGATAAGCATAACGGTCGGTGGCTGTGGTGGGTCCTAGTGTTCGATGCTGTGCTAGAGTGATTTGTGTGTGGTTGATGGTGGTGTGTGCCAAATCCGCTGTGTGTGCTCGATGACTCGTGGTCATGATGTGTGTGGCTTCAGAGTACGTGGGTGATGTTACGCTGTGTGGCAGGTGGTGTGTGTCCGGATGGCGCTCATCTAGTTGAGGCTAAGCCGCAGTGGTTAGCAGGCCTGCCCCTCCCGGAGGGAAGTTACCTAGCCAGAAGTCCTATAGGGTCGCGGAAGCAGGGTGGGCCAGAGAAAGCAATGCAATCCAAGGGTAACCTACGTGTCCAGCGCACCGATCCCATTCTTTCTTTTTTATAATGCATAGCCTGCCTGCCTCAGCATGGCCAAACTCGCCGTGACAGAATTACTTCACCGCTGGGCAACATTACACTGCTGCTGCAGAATGTCCAATTGTTCATCGGGCAGCCACACAACGACGGTGAGAAACACACACACAACCTATGAGACTCCCTTTCCAAAATCAGGTTTCAACAGGGTCTCATTTTGATTTGGTGTGTTTGCTTCAGGCCAATTATGTTATAGGACGGCCGGAGTTGCCGGTTCTGGGGAGCTCAGTACACAGAGAGTGTATCTCCAGGCCTGGCGATATTTAAACATTTTCCCCTCCCTGCCCAATGCTCACATCAAGCTACACACGTCACCATCACCAACCTGTACATGTATGCTAGCACTATTGACACATTCTTGGCCTCTCAGCCATGATCACAATCAATGAATCTGTGGGTTGCATAATTTTTTTTAATAAGAACACATTATGCAAAGAGAACATATGCCCTGATTTGGTTTATTCGCCTATGTTCACATTTGGAATACGTAAACATTGCAGCAGATGACTCTGACTTGTGGGGTGGGTGTCAACGTTTCTTGACGAAACATCAGGCAGGTTATTCATGAACGTATACGAAACAGTACTATGCCAGCGAGCACCTCTCTGACTTGGCGTTTATTTCTTGTAAATATAAACATTGTAAGACCGAAACCAGCTCCCTGATTCGGTTCCTTACAATTTTATATATTGCAAACAATAGAAACATTGCCAAGAGAAACATCTGATTGGTAGCCCTCCTTACTTTATACGAACACAATTGTAGAACAAATTCTGCCCAGAGAATACCATCTTATATGACAACAAAGATCTCCTGGTTTATTCCTTTCGAATAGAACTTGCATGAGAACATCCACTCTCTGATTTCTATGTTTATCACAATTCACTTGTGAATACAGACCAACATTGTCACTAGAGTAACCACACACATGCCTGATTGGTCCTTTACTTTTGAACTAGTAACTAAACATTTGCAAGAAGCAACACACCTCCTTGATCTTATAGTACGCAGTTTAATTTTGAATACGACAGAAACCAGCCACATTATTAGCAGAGAACATACTGATGGTTTAATATATTTCGAACTTAAGAAATTGGCAGAGCAAAATCTGTTGGTTTATTTTGCTCGAACTACGCACAACTCTATAAACCACACACATTTCGCTAAGATAGAACACCACATCAGTCGATTAACCACTAATGGATCATCTAACTAGTCCCCGCCTCTTGATATAAACACACATAGGAAACATAAATGTGCACGAGAACATGCTGATCTGGTTTATTTGAATAGAAACATTGCAGAGAAACAATTTCTGATTGGGTTTTATTTTGAATAGACTTTGCAGAGACAGATGCCCTTCACTCGCCTTAATATTAGGCTCTAATCGCATTTTTGGGAATGAGAAACCTCTATACTACACATGCCCACCACGTGCAGAGAGAACGACCAAAGAGCCACAAACCCACAATCATTTGACAGACAAACACACACAGAGACCCCTCCCTGACTTCTCTCTCACTGTAATAGTGAGACACCAGACACGAGGACAGGGGCGCTGCTATACAAGACAGCCACCTCTATATTCCACCAGCGTTCAGATTCCCTATATATGTGTTTGGGTGTGGTGCCTTTATTAACACGTTATAAGGTAGAGACTTATAATTTTCACACAGCCCTTCCTCCTAGGTACACACAGCCTCTCTAGTACCAACAAAACAGTACACAGCCGCCGGCGGAACCCCCCTCTATACCAACACTACTTAGTGTACACAACAGCATCTCGGTCCGTCTATAACTGCAACATGGTGATGGACAAAAGGACAGGGGCAGACCTCTAAGATAAACTAACCTAACAGCTCCAAGAAAACACTACCTCAATCAATTACTTCACCCACAGTCAATGAAATATCTATTCACAAACGCAGGTTCGCTCTATACACACAGCCCACACTTATAACAGTAAATACTAACAAGTATAAGCCTAAGATGAAAAGTGCAGGCCTCTATATGATACACACAGGACATTATAGCAGAAATATAACAACACACCTTCTATCTATAACACAATACAGCCCACCTCTATACATAGGACACACCACATGCTCTAATACACAACATGCTTGGCGTCACCTGCTATACACACGCCCCGATCTATTACACACACTCTAATAACATCACACCCATCCCTCTATAAACACACCATGTTTGGACCTCCTCTATACACACAGCCCTCTAATACACACATCCTCTATACACACGCCAGCTCTATCACATCAGCCCCCTCTATCCAAACGCCTCCTCTATACACACACTTATAACACACAGCCACTCTATACACAACATAACCATCTATACACACAGCAACCTCCTATACCACACCTCTTATACACAAGCCCTCGCTCTATAACAGCACTACTTATAACACAGCCCCCCTCTTTACACCACCTCTATACACACAGCCCTCCTCTATACACACATTTGAGCCCCCTCTATACACACAACGCCTCCTCTATACACACAGCCCTCTCTATACCACAGCACCTCTATACACACAGCCCACACTCTTACACACAGCCACTCTATACACACGCCACCTCTATACACACAGCCCTCCTCTATACACACAGCCACCTCTATACACACAGCACCTCTATCCACAGGACCTCTATACACCACCTCCTCTATATACACACCTCTAATAACAGCGCCCTCTATCCCGAGCCCCCCTCTATAACACACCAGCCCCCTCTATACACCCAGCCCCTCTATACACACAGCCACCTCTATACACACAGCCACCTCTATAACACAGCCCCTCTATACACACAGCCCTCTATACCACAGCCCTCCTTTATACACACAGCCCACTCTATAACACCAGCCCCACTTCTATACAACACAGCCCCCTCTATTACATCAGCACAGGCCCCTCTATACACACAGCCCTCCTCTATACAACAGCCCCTTCTATACACACAGCCCTCTCCTATACAACGCTCCCACCAGCTATACACACAGTCCACTCTTATACACAAGCCCACCACTATACACACAGCCACCTCTAATACACCCAGCCCCTCTATCACACCCTCTATACATCACCCTCTATACACACAGCCCTCCTCTATACAATCAGCACACTATAATCACAGTCCACAGCTCTATACACACAGCCACCACTATACACACAGCCACCTCTATACAGCACAGCCCCCTCTATATCACACCTCTATACAACACACCTTATACAACACAGCCTCTCTTACACAAGCCCACACTATACACACAGCCCCCCTCTATACACACGCCCCCTCTATAACACAACACCTCTATACACACAGCCCACCACTATAACACTTGGCTTATACACACAGCCTCTTATATACACAGCCCCCTCTATACACACAGCCCTCCTCTATACACACAGCCCCCCTCTATACCACAGCCTCTCTATAACACAGCCACACTATACACACAGCCCTCCTCTATATAAACAGCCCCCTTATACACACAGCCCTCCTCTAATACACACAGCCCACCACTATTACACACAGTCACTCTATACACACAGCCACCACTATACACACAGCCCACTCTTATTACACACGCCGCCCCTCTATAACACACACTCTATACACACCTCTCTACCAACAGCCTCCTCTAATACACCAGCCCACCACTATACACACAGTCCACCTCTTACACACAGCCACCACTCTACACACAGCCGCACCTCTATTACACACAGCCCCCTCTTATACACACACTCTATACACACATCCTCTATACCGCCAGCTCCTCTATACACACAGCCCACACTATACACACAGCCCCCCTCTATACACACAGCCGCTCTATACACACACCCTAAATACACACAGCCACCATATAACACACCTTATACACACAGCCCTCTCTATATACACAGCCCCCTCTTAACACACAGCTCTCCTTATACCACAGCCCCCCTCTAATACACACAGCCCTCCTATAACACAGCCCACACATACACCAGCCCTCCCTATATACACAGCCCCCCTATACACACAGCCCTCTCTATACACACAGCCCACCACTATACCACAGCCTCCTCTATATATACAGCAGCCCCCTCTATACCACAGCCCTCTATACACACAGCCTCCTCTATACACACAGCCTCCTCTATACACATAACAGCCCACTCTATACACACAGCCTCCTTAATTTACAACATGTCCACCTCTATAACACACAGCTCTCTCTAATTACACACAGCCACCTTATACACACAGCCCTCTCTACTACACAACAGCCCTCCTCTATATACACAGGCCCCCCTCTATACACACAGCCCCCTCTATTACACACAGCCTCCTCTACTAGCACACAGCCCTCCTCTATACAACAGCCCACCTCTTAACACAGCCTCCTCTATACACACAGTCCACCTCTATACCACAGCCCCCTCGTTACACACAGCCCCCCTCTATACACCCAGCCCTCCTCTTATACACACAGCCTCTAATACACCAGCCCCTCTATACCACAGCCCCCCTCTATACACACGCCACCTCTCTACACAACACGCCCTCCTCTATACACACAGCCCACCTTATACACACAGCCGCTCCTCTATCCACAACAGGCCCACCTCTATATCCACGCCCTCCTCTATACACACAGCCCTCCTCTATTACACACAGCGCTCCTCTATACACACACCTCTATACCAAACAGCCCCCTCATACCCACAGCCCCCCTCTATACACCCGAGCCACCTCTTACCACACGCCCTCCTCTATACAAAAACAAAAAAACAAGCCGCCCCACCTCCCTATACAACAGCCCCTACTATAACACACAGGCCCTCCTCTATACACACAGCCTTCTCTATACACACAGCCACCGCATACACACAGCCCTCCTCTCCTATACACAGCCCCTCTATATTACACACCTCTATCACACACCTCTATACACACACCTTATCACACAGCCCCCCTCTTATACACACCAGCCACCTTATACACCACCTTATACACACAGCCCACCTCTAATAACAGCACCACCTCTACTACCACAGCCCTCTCTATACACACAAGACCCCCTCTATACACACAGCCCTCTCTATACACACAGCCCCCTCTATACACACAGCCTCCTCTATACACACAGCCCCCTCTATACGCACAGCCAGCCACTATACACCACAGCCACCGTCCTATACACCACAGCCGCACACTATATACACAGCCCACCTCTTACACACCTCTATACACACAGCCCACTCTATACCACACACCTCTATACACACAGCCCCCTCTATACACACAGACACCACTCATACACACAGCCCACCTTCTATACACACATCTATAGCACACAGCCCCCTTCTATACACACAGCCACCTCTATAACAAACACACAGCTCCTCTATAAACAACCTCTATACACACAGCCCTCTCACTACAACACACCTCTATACACCAGCCCACCTCTAAACACAGCCCCTCTATACACACACTCTATAACACACAGCCTCCTCTATACCACAGCCTCCTCTATAACAACACACCTCTATACACACCCTCCTCTATACACACACCTCTATACACACGCCCTGCTATACAGCACACCTCTATACACACAGCCCTCCTCTAATACACACAGCCCCCTCTATATACAGCAGCTCCTCTATACACACAGCCCACCTCTATACACAAGCCCCCCCTCTATATACAACAGCCCTCCCTCTATACACACAGCCACTTATACACACGCCCACCTTATACACACAGCCCTCCTCTATACACACGCCCTCGCTCTATACACACACCTCTATACACACGCCCACCTCTTATACACCACGCACCTCTATACACACAGCCCTCCTCTATACACACACATCTATAACACAGCCTCATCTATACACACAGCCCACCTACTTAATAATACAACAGCCCTCCTCTCTACACATAGCCCACCTCTATAACACCAGCCTCCTCTATACACACATCCTCTATACACACAGCCCACTTATAACACACAGCCCTCCTCTATACCAGCAGTACCTCTATATACAGACAGCCTCCTTATAAACACAGCCACTTTGCTATACACACAGCCCTCTCTATATACACAGCCTCCTCTATACACACAGCCCATCCTCTATATACACAGCCCTCCTTATACACCAGCCCCGTCCTAATACACACAGCCCCTCTATACACACAGCCCACGACTATACACATGCCACACCTCTATACAACATAGCCACCTCTATAACACAGCCCTCCTCTATACACATCAGCCCCCCTCTATCTACCAGAGCCTCTTCTATCCACACAGCCCACCTCTAACACACAGCTTCTAAACCACACCCTTATAGCACAACCTCTATAACACAAGCCACCTCTATACCCAGCCCACCTCTATAACACACCTCTATACCACACAGCCTCTCTATACACACGCCACCTCTTATACACACACTTATACACACAGCGCACTACTACAACAGGCCACCTCTATACACACAGCCCACTCTATATACACAAGCCCCTCTATACCACACAGCCCACCATTAACACACACCTTATACACACAGTCACCTCTATACACACAAGCCCTCCTCTATACACACCGCCCACCTCGTATACACCCAGCACCTTCTATACACACAGCCCTCTATACCACACACCTCTTATACCACAGCCCACTCTATACACACACCTCTAATACCACAGCCCCCTCTATAACAACAGCCACCTCTATACCAGACAGCCCACCACACAGCAATCGAAAGGTTACCGAGGTAGCAAATTACATGTACAACTGCATAATGTCCTTAATCAGACTTTGCAAAGCATTGTCAGGGTCCGTAGTACCGTGATAGAGTGGCAAAAGAGAAGGTCTGAGAGGGCAGTACTAAGATGTGGCGGGTGGCTAGTGCCGTGCAACAGAGTTCACAGGGTTACAGTAGCTGGAGAGAAACTGTTATGAGCCCTGCTAGTGTGGGAAGTAGAGACTGTACCGCCTGCCTGATGGTGGATGGAAACGTTTGTGGCATGGGATGTGAAGGGTCCTGATGATGCCGCTTGCGTGGAGGTTACGATGGCAGGGAGCTGGGTGTTTCACTTCCGGACGACCAGGAGCAATCCGCACGTACAGTTAGTCAGAAATGCCTTCGACACGCAGAAAGTCAACCAGGATCTTGGGAGACCAGGCGGGGTCTTACAGGCCGCTGCTGTGGCTTTTTTGACCTTTTTGATTGGTTGAGGGTTGAGGGACCAGGAGAGGTTTCCCTCGGAGATGTAGACCCCAGGAATTTGAAGGCTGGCACAGCTCCCGCCTGCATGCCATCAATGATGAACTGGGGCGTGGCTGCAGTTTTAGACTTCCTGTAATCCACAATGAGCTCCTGGTTTTCTTTGCATTGAGGTCAGTTGTCAGCGGACCAAATGGCAGCCAGGTGCTTGACCTCCTCCTGTAGGCTGACTCGTCATTGTCACTGATAGGCTACACCCGTGGTGTCCGTCTGCGACTGACGATGGTGTTTGGAACCCGTGTACAGGAACATAGGTGAATGAGGGAAGTACAGGAGGGGTCAGCAGCAGCCTGTGGAACAACCAGTGGCTTCAGGTTTCAGGTGAGGAAGGTGAAGTTGTCTAACCTGATAGACCTGGGGTCTGGTTGGTTAGGCAGTCAAAGTCCAGTTACACAGGAGATTGGCTGACCCTAGGTCATAGAGTTTGGTACTAGAGGAATGCTGAGCTAACGTCTAGAAGCATGAGCATTTTCACATACAGTTGAAGTCGGAAGTTTTACATACTTCTTCAGGCAAATTACATTTAACTCAGTGTTTTATTGTAGTGGAATACTGCTGTTTCGCAGCTACAATAGTCATTTACAACTTAACAATGTCTACACTGTATCTCTAAACAAATTGAATTTTACTTTACCGGTAGTGTATGTGCCGTATGTATATAAATATAAATATATATATATATGTGTTTATTACATTTTTTATTTTATTTTGAACAGAGCTTCGTTAGGCTCAAACTGTTTTTCCTCCTTGTTTCTGTTACAGGGTTTAGATAATCATTTTTACTTTGTGTTTGTTTGTTTGTTGTGTGTGTGGTGTGTGTGTGTGTGTGTGTGTGTGTTGTGTGTGTGTGTGTGTGTGTGTTGTGTGTGTGTGTGTCTTTCTCAGATCAGCAGAGTTTGGTGGGCATGGCTGTGGGGTGTTCTCGCTTCTGGCTGTTCTGATTGGTCTGATCGCTGTGACACGCTATGTCTGAAGCGCACAGACACACCCACAGGCTCTGGTACCCACCGCACTAAACATAATTA
>NW_019947960.1:0-18739 GCF_002910315.2 Salvelinus sp. IW2-2015
TTCTCTCTCCTCCCTGCTGCAGAGAGAGACTGGGACTGTCGCACCCGTTGTCTCTCTCTCCTCCCTGGCTGCAGAGAGACTGACTAGCCACCTGTTTGCTCTCTCTCTCCTCCGCGTGCTGCAAGAGACTGACTGCACCCGTTGTCGCTCTCACGTCCCTCCTGCTGAGAGACTGTGACTGCACGTTGTGCTCTCGCTCGCGTCCCGGCTGCGAGAGAGTGACTGACTAGCATCCCCCCCCAGATCCGATGTCTCTCTCTCCTACCTGCTGGCAGAAGAAGACGACTAGCACCTGTTGTCTCTCTCTCCTCCCTGCTGCAGAGAGCTGACAGCACCTCGTTGTCTCTCTCTCCTCCCTGCTGCAGAGACTGACTAGCACCCGTTGTCTCTCTCTCCTCCCTGCTGCAGAAGACTGACTAGCACCCTGTTGTCTCTCTCTCCTCCCTGCTCGCAGAGAGACTGGTAGCACCGTGTTTCCCTCTGCGGACGCCTAGCCTGTTGTCTCTCATTCCTCCCTGCTGCAGACGAGACTGACTAGCACCCGTGTTCTCTTCTCCTCCCTGCTGCAGAGAGCGACAGACTTGCCTCTCCTGCTGACGACTGATAGCACCCGTTGTTCTCTCGTCTCCTCCCTGCTGCAGGAGAGCTGAGCTAGCGAGGCTGTGTGTCTTCTCGTCGCTCCTGCTGGCGAGATAGGATGACTAGCACGCTGTTGCGTCTCTCTCGCTCCCTGCTGCAGAGAAGGACTGAGGACTAGCACTCGGCGTGCTGTGCTGCGTCCGCCTGCCCTGCTGCCAGAGACTGACTAGCACCTGTTGCTCTCTCCTCCGCGTGCTGCAGCCGACTGACTAGCACCTGTTGTTCGCTCTCCTCCCTGCCTGCAGAGGACTGACTGAGGGGCCCCCGGCATTTGTCCTCTCTCTCCATCCCTGCTTGCGAAGTGATAGCTGAGCACCCGTGTGTCTCTCTCTGCCTCCTGCCTGGCAGAGAAGACTACTAGCACGCTGTCTCTTCTCCCTCCCTGCTGCAAGTGAGACTGGACTAGCCGACCTGTCTCGTCTCTCCTCCCTGGCTGGCAGAGCTGAGCGTGCAGCCGTTGTTCTTCTCTCTCCCTGCTGCGAACACTAGCACCCGTTGTCCTGCTCCGCCGCTGCTTGGGCAGAGACTGACTGAGCAGCGCTGGTGTCTCTCGCTCCCCCTGCGATGTCAAGCTGTAGACTACTAGGAACCCGTTGTCTCTTAGCTCCTCCTCTGCTGCAGAGAGACTGACTAGCACCCGTTGTCTCCTCCCCTGCTGCAGGAACTGACTAGCACCCGTTGTCTCTCTCTCCTCCCTGCTGCAGAGATGCTGGACTAGCACCCGTTGTCTCTCTTCCCCCCTGCGTTGCAGAGACGAGCTAGCCCCGTGTCTCTCTCCTCCCTGCTGCAGAGAGACTGACTAGCACCGTTGTCTCTCTCTCCCTCCCTGCTGCAGAGACTGACTAGCACCCGTTGTCTCTCTCTCCTCCCTGCTGCAGAGACTGACTAGCACCCGTTGTCTCTCTCTCCCCCTGCTGCAGAGACTGACTAGCACCCGTTGTCTCTCTCCCCCTGCGCTGCAGCAGAGTGAGTGACTAGCACCCGATGCAGCGATGCCTGCTAGTGTCTCTCTCTCCTCCTGCTGCAAGAGACTGACTAGCACCCGTTGTCTCTCTCTCCTCCTGCTGCAGTGGAGCGACGTCAGCGGCGCGTTCTGTCTCGCTGCTGCTCCCCTCGTCTCCCCCCGTGCAGAAGACTGACTAGCACCCGATTGTTCTGTCGTCTCCTCCCTGCTGCAGAGACTGACTAGCACCCGTTGTCTCTCTCTCCCCCCGCGAGAGAGACTGACTAGCACCCGTTGTCTCTCTCTCCCCCTGCTGCAGAGAGATGACTGCACCCGAGTCTGCCCCCCCTGTGCAGAGATACTAGCACCGTTGTCTCTCTCCCTCGCTCAGAGCGACTAGCACCGTTGTGCTTCTCTCCTCCCTGCTTGCAGAGACTGACTAGCACCCGTTGTCTCTCTCTCTCCCTGCTGCAGAGAGACTGACTAGCACCCGTTGGTCTCTCTCCCCTGCTGCAGAGAGACTGACTAGCACCCGTTGCTCTCTCTCCTCCGCTGTGCAGAGAGACTGACTAGCACCTGTTGTCTCTCTCTCCTCCCTGCTGCAGAGAGACTGACTAGCACGCCGTGTCTGCTCTCTTCCCTGCTGCAGAGAGACTGACTAGCACCTGTTGTCTCTCTCTCCTCCCTGCTGCAGGAGAGGACTGACTAGCACCCGATGGCGTCTCATCTCCTCCCTGCTGCAGGAGATGACTAGCACTCGTGTTGTCTCGTCTCCGCCCTCTGCTGCAGAGAGACTGACTGAGCGACGGGTTTGTCTCTCTCTCCTCCGCTCGCTGAGTACGGTGAGCGTCACCCGTTTGTCGGTCTGCGTGCGGTCCTCCGGCTGCGCAGAGAGACTGACTAGCGCGAGCCGTTGTGTCGTCTCCTCCCTGCTGCAGAGGGATGATATGCACCCGTCGTTCGTCTCTCGTCTCTCGCCTGCTGCGAGAAGAGGACGTGCACCGTGTGCGTGCTCTCCGCCCGTGCTGCAGAGAGACTGACGTTGCGTAGACCCGTGGGCTCTGCTCTCGCGTGCGCTGCTTGCAGAGAGACTGACTAGCACTGTTGTCTCTCTCGTCCCGCTGCGTGCAGGAGACTGACTAGGCACCTGTTGTCTGCTCCTCTCCTCCCTGCTGGCAGGGACTGGACTAGCACCCGTTGTCTCTCTCTCCTCCCTGCTGCAGAGACTTGACTGCACCGTTGTCTCTCTCTCCTCCCTGCTGCAGAGACTGACTACGCACCTTGGTTCTTACTGTCGAGACTACTGACGCGTCGTCGTCGCCGTCGCCTGCTGCAGATGGACTCGTAGCTTGTTGCGCGTAGAGACTACCACGCGTGTGTCTCTCTCTCCTCCGCCTTGCAGAGAGGGACTGACTAGCACCCGTTGTCTCTCTCTCCTGCGCGCTGGCTGCGAGAGACTGACGTGTCGACCTGTTGTCTCTCTCTCTGCCTGCTCGCGAGAGAGCCGTGACTAGCACCCGTGGTCTCTCTCTCCTCCCTGCTGCAAGGATGACAGCACTGGAGCTCTTCCTTCCCTCGAGAGCTGATAGCACCCGTTGTCTCTCCTCCCCCTGTCCCTGCAGAGGACGACTTTAGCACCGTTGTCTCTCTCTCCTCCCTGCTGCAGAGACTGACTAGCGACCCGTTGTCTCTCTCTCCTCCCGCCTGCAGAGACTGATAGCACGTTCTGGGGGTCGCCGGTGGCGTGCTAGAACCGTTTGCTCTCTCCTCCCTGCTGCCAGAGACTGACGTAGCCCACCCGATGTCTCTCTCTCCTCCCTGCGCGCAGAGACTGACTAGCACCGTTGTTCTCTCTCCTCCCTTCGCTGCGGACTGACTAGACCCGTTGTTCTCTCTCCCCCTGCTGCAGAGAGACTGACGAGCACCCCGTTTGGTCTCTTCTTCTAGCCTCCCTGCTGCAGAAGACTGGATGTGCGACCTGTTGTCTCTCTCCTCCTGCTGCGAGGATGACTACACGTATCTCCTTCTGAGACTGGACTACCCTGTGTCTCTGCTCCTCCCTGCTGCAGAGACTGTGAGCTAGCACCGTTGTCTCTCTCTCCTCCCTGCTGCGGACGATAGCACCGTCCTCCCGTGCAGATGGACTTAGCACCCTGTGTCTCTCTCCTCCCTGTGCAGGAGTAGACTACTAGCACCGTGGTTCCGGCGCGCTGCTGCGAGGCGACGTGGACGTGGTGCGTGCTCTCCCTTCCCTGCTGCAGAGGGACTGGATAGGCACCATGTTGCTCTCTCTCCTCCCTGCTGCCAGAGAGACTGACTTGGAAGTTGTTTCCTCCCTGCAAAACTGCGCAATTGTCTCTCTCTCCTCCCTGCTGCAGAGAGACTGAGCTAGCACCCGTTGTCTGCGTCTCTCGTCCCTTTGCTGCAGGAGAGACTGACTGACACCCGTTCGTCTCTCTCTCCTCCTGCTGCAGAGAGACTGACTAGCACCCGTTTTGTCTCTCTCTCCTCCCTTGCTGCAGAAGACTGAGCTTAGCGACCGTTGTCTCTTCCCCCCTGGGCAGCAGACTGACTACACGTTCGTCTCTCGTGCTCCTCCCTGCTGCAGCGAGATGACTAGCACTCTGTGTGTCTCTCTGCAGGTGTAGGTAGACCTTACCTTGGAAATGCTGACTTACAACCCTTAACCCAACAATTGCTTTTAAAAAAATATTTTAAAAAAAGTGTAAGTTAAAAATAGAATAAAGAAACAAATAATTAAACAGCAGCAGTAAAATAACAAAAGCAATTGCTCATTAGCAGGTACCAGAGTACAGAGGTCGTTTGGAAGGCTTCTATTTACAGGGGGAGGTAGCCGGTATCAGAGTCAGTCGTGATACCATCGACCGTGAATTAGTTCCTGGGGTGGGCTAAGCTCTTAGCTCCGCTGTGTATGACTCTCCTAAAATAGTTGCTACACTTATGAATACAGAGGGTCATTATGGCCAAACTGGAAAGTATGGCTTGTCTGATCATACTCATAACATGACTGAAGACCATTGTGACACGTGAAATATTTGATTATCTTCTGTTTGTTAAAGAGAGTATTAGGCACTTGTTGTCTCGACTCAATCGCTAGGAGGGCGTCGTGATAAAAGTCTACCTAGTGAGTGACTTACCCAGAAAATACTCACAGCGTGGTATGAGCTCGCAATGCTCTCTACAAGTAGGTATATGACCTCAGAGTGCTCAAGGTGTGGAGTGATCCCTTGAATATATATAATTTAAGGACTATGTCTTGTATGTGTCATCATACTCCTAATTTTGCTAAACATTTCTGTGTTTCAGCGTTCAATATCCGAGGTGGTACTCTAGTAATGGTTGAGGGATAGGGGGCGTGTAAGAGATATAACAAAGAAAGGTGTAGTTATTAATTTACATTTTCTTCGAAGCTGTAACACAACAAAGTGTGAGATAATACACAAAGGAGTGCATGAATAGTTTCGTGGAAGGGCACTGTATGTACAGTACCAGTTCAAAGTTGTAGCAGAGCACCGTGACTCATTCAAGGGTGGTTTACTTCACTCGTGTTTTATCTCATAGCACTAGTCTTTTCTTAGCTCTGTGTAGACCTATAAATTACTGAGAGACATCAAAAACGGATAGCACTAACACATATGGAATCACGTGTGAAGCGCTACAAACGAGTTGATCACCAAAATGTCAGTGGGGCTAATATACAGGGAAATATATTTTCTATTGAGATTTTCAAAGTAGCCACCCTTGTGTGACCTCTGATGGACAGCTTTTTGCCACACTCTGGCGTTTCTTCTCAAGGCACACACCTGTTCTAATATAATGTCCCTCAGGTGATCAGGTGCATGTCACCGTAGCTCTAGAAACCAATGGGCGATGAGGCTAGTTGAATAGGTAATGTTGCATGCGAGGCCACAGATCCAGGTGAACGCTCAAAAACATTCTAGAGCACGCATTGAAGGTCCTCGAAACAACCTCAGGTGGGCGCGTCGGTGTGTTTATAAAATGAGTACAGAGGAGTTTGGAACCACCAAGGACTCTCCCTTGAGCCTGGCTGCCCGGCCCAAACTGACAAATCGGTGGGGTGACACGCGGCTTTAGCTACAGGTCTCCAAATTTGCCGTAATGAGTCTACATTCATGTACCGAGGGCTCGTGAGAGTATCCCCGTATTGCCTCGGAGGATGGTCAAGATGGATCAGTGATGCCCTAAGTAATGGTTAACCAACGGATCTCTGCAGCACGCCACCGATCTACGGCCTTTTATCGAGGATCAAGTGTGAGTGGCCCAACGGAAGCTAAACTCTTACCAGTGACTAAAAGGCGACATGTGTCAGCTCCGACGCTTGGTAGGTATTGCCGAAGATGGCACCAATGGGGTAGGGGACTAGCTCAATGAGTAAAATAACAAGCAAGCTCTGGTCTGGATTGAACACAGCTTAAGAATTGCTCGAGTCGAATTGTGGACGGCTCGGAATGCTAAAATGACATCAGCGGGGGTCTGGAGAATACCTCACCCACCGCTCGGATCTACCCTGGCGCAGTACTCCAATGTTACGGGTGAGAGACGGCATTGATAGGTGGTCCAGCTCACTCATTATAGCGTGTTACGTTACCAAGTGAAACAGTTCTCTCACAGTGTATTGTAGCAGACGCTCTTATGCCCGTAGACAATTATACGAAATGTTGTGTCATATCACCTTATGGTATCCAGTGCGAGACAGTACTCATTTATTACGCTAGTGAGTGCATCTAGATCTTATTGTAAAGGTTGGAGGCAGGGGGTTTACTGTACAGATAGTCAATGTGGAGGCTATATAAGGGTGTTTACTCGGTACAGAGCAATGTAGGCTTATACAGGGGGGGGCGGTTGTTTACCGGTACAAGTCAACGTGTGAGCTATATACAGGGTTTTACGGTGACCAGAGTATCAGTGGAGGCATTCAGGGGTGTACGAGGGCTATATACAGGAGGTACGGTACAGAGTCAATGTGGTAGGCATATACCAGGGCGGTACGTACAGAGTCAATGTGGGAAGGCTTTATACAGGTTGATTAAACGGTACAGATGTCAATGTGGAGTATCTACAGGGGTACCCGGTACCAGAGTCATGTGGAGGCTATAATACAGGGGTACCGGTCACAGAGTCAATTTCAATGTGGAGGCTATATACAGGGGGTACCGGTACAGAGTCAATGTGGAGGCTATATACAGGGTGTTACTGTACAGAGTCAATGTGGAGGCTATATACAGGGGGTACCGGTACCGAGTCAATGTGGAGGCTATATACAGGGGGTACCGGTACAGAGTCAATGTGCGGGGACACCGGTTAGTTTTTATAGCATATAATCACATCAATGAATCGGTTATAACAAACTCCAACACCGTAACCTGTGACAGCAAAATGGAGGGAAAAATAAACTCGAAACGGGGGAATGTTTACTGGTTGCTCAGATGGGAAAGGGGAAGTCCGTAACTAGTTGTGGATAAAACTGTAGACCAAGAGACCAGAGCTCTGTGTTTGCATTATGTAACAGATCCTGTTAGAATACAGTCCCTTTTTCCCCCGGACCATTTGGAACAGTGTAAATAAATAAATTATAAGCACTTTTTTTGTAAAGCCTTGATTACAGCAAAAGACAAACAAACAAAAAAAGTCACATGCAACCGTGAATGTTGCTGGTTTATTTATTGTTTATGAAAATTATTCGAGGCTCCCTTTGTTATTTCCTATTTAAAACTAAAATACTTAATTGCATTTCAAATCATGAATGACTGGTATGCCGTGTGATGACATGAATGAATGATTGATTAATGCAGTAGCCTACTGTATATATTGAAATATAGGCCTAAGTTACTGTATTAATAAGAGAAGCTACACAGGAAGCACTCTTAGGACTTAGGGGGATGCTTGTTTATTACAGCAAAGTTATAAACAGCCAGATTTGTGAAATTGTTTAATCAGACATGTTGTGGTTGTTGGTGCTCAGGGAATCAGTAGGGGAACTAAACAAACACAGGCAACAAGATGGATCTGTCGTATTTCTGTAGATATACAGAAATATATTTATATATTTATAAATATTTATAATGTATATATTTATATATTTATATACAGAGCAGTCAGAAAGTATTCATACACTTGGACACATTTTATTACGTTAAAGCCTTATTCTAAAATGTATTAAATTACATTTTTTCCTCATCAATCTAGACACAATACCCCACAATGACAAAGTGAAAACATGTTTTTAGAAATTTTTGCAAATGTATAAAATCAAAAAACAGAAAAAGTATTCAGACCCTTTTGCTATGAGGTGCATCCTGTTTCTATTGATCATCATTAAGATGTTTCTACAACTTGAATGGAATCAATCTGTCATAAAATCAATCGATTGGACATGATTTGGAAAGTCAGTTAAGAACAAATTATTATTTACAATGACGGCCTACCCCGGCCTGTCACACCCTGACCTTAGAGAGCCTTGTTATTCTCTATTTTGGTTAGGTCAGGGTGTGACTAGGGTGGGTACTCTAGTTTTTGTATGTCTATGTTGGCCTGGTATGGTTCCCAATCAGAGGCAGCTGTCTATCGTTGTCTCTGATTGGGGATCATATTTAGGCAGCCTTTTTCCACCTGTTGTGTGTGGGATCTTGTTTTTGTATTGTTGCTTTTTAGCCCTACAAAGCTGTACGTTTCGTTTTGTTACTCTTTATTGTTTTTGTGCCGGTTATCATAATAAATATGATGAACGCCTTCCACGCTGCACCTTGGTCCATTAATTCAAACAACGATCGTTACGCGGCCAAACCCTAACCCGGACGACGCTGGGCCAATTCTGCACCGCCCTTTGGGACTACTAATCACGGATGGTTGTGATACAGCCTGGAATTGAACCAGGGTCTGTAGTGATGCCTCTGGCACTGAGATGCAGTTCCTTAGACCGCTGCGCCACTCGGGACCCCCACTCGGGACTCAGGTCCACAGAGCCCCATACAGGCCTGCTACAAAGTTACACAGAGCCCCTTACAGGCCTGCTACACAGTTACACAGAGCCCCATACAGGCCTGCTACACAGTTACACAGAGCCCCATATAGGCCTGCTACACAGTTACACAGAGCCCCATACAGGCCTGCTACACAGTTACACAGAGCCCCATACGATGATTTCAAATAGTAGTTGAACCCAGGCCTGGTGTAGATATCAGTGGATGGCCATAATACAACACTGATCTATTCCTCACCAGACCTGGGTTCAACTACTATTTGAAAACATTTCAAGCATTGTATCTGTGCTTGATTTGTGTTTCCAAATTGTGCGGCTAAAGCAAAAGTATTTTTAATATTTCCATAGTATTTGAGCCCAGGTCTGGTCTGCTCTGATAGTCAGAACAGTCCCCGGCCAGGGCTTCCTGACAGTTATCTAGTTAGTGGATGGACCATTCTTATGATTCCACTCAACAATGCTGGGTAGATCTGATCATTTACACAGTTTTTAATGGAGATTTTTTTGGGCGGCAATTTAAAATCATTAACAATCAGTAATCTTATAAATACTTAAATAATAAATAAAAGGACATTTCTGGAATCTGTTCCAAACCAATCCCAGGTATTTTAAAGATCTTAATGACTGTATGACCCCATATGTAGAATGACATATTAATGCTAAGGCCACAGGTAAGATCACATGCTGATGAGTAACGATAGTATAAATACACACACACACACACAACACACACACACACAACACACACACACAACACACACACAAACATGACGTAGTAAACCCCTCCATATCTTAGCGTAAACACACAAACATGCTCCGGTCCATATCTTACCGTATAGAGCCTTGGCTCCCATCTTGCTGTCAGATCTGGCCACCCCACTACGGAGAGAGGAAGAGCAGCAGGAGGATGAGGAGGAGAGGTTACCAGGGTTACGTTGTCTGCCTTTCATCGCTTCAAACTTTTTTCTCCAACTCTTCCTAATATCAGTATCACAATGTGATACAAACACGATCTATTCCTAATCAGTCTGATACAGGCAGAGTGTCCTAGCTAGCAGACTGGACAGGAAGACATTAGTCTGAGATACTGACCAGATGGCCCAGAGAGAGAGGGGGGAAGTGTGGGAGGGGACTTGAGAGAGAGAGAGAGAGAGAGAGAGAGAGGTAGTGAGAGTATGAAGCTGAGAGCAAGGAACAAGGGAAGGCCAGCACACAGCAAAGCTCCTCTGTACCACAGATACACGGGGTCTACCAGATCCCTAGTCTTACCAGACCCCTGTTCTACCAGTAACCCCTAGTCCACCAGAACCCTAGTTCCCATCCAGACCCTAGTCCACCAGCCCCTAGTCACCAAGACCCCTTCACAGTACCCCTAGCTCATACAGACCCCTAGTCTACCAGACCCCTAGCTCCACATATCCTATCCACCATGATCCCTAGTCTACCAGACCCCTTAGTCTTACCAGACCCTAGTCTACCAGATCCCTAGTCCACGAGACCCCTAGTCCACCAGTCCTAGTCCACCAGACCCCTAGTCCACCAGACCCCTAGTTCTACCAGACCCCTAGTCCACCAGACCCCTAGTCCACCAGATCCCTAGTCTACCAGATCCCTAGTCTACCAATCCCTCAGTCCACCAGATCCCTAGTCCACCAGATCCCTAGTCCACCAGGTCCCTAGTCTACCAGATCCCTAGTTCACCAGACCCCTAGTCTCGACCAGACCCTAGTCTACCAGATCCCTAGTCTACAGACCCCTAGCTTACCAGACCCCTAGTCTACAGACCCCTCTTCTACCAGATCCCTAGTCACCAGACCCCTAGTCCACCAGATCCCTAGTCTCCAGATACCCCTAGTCCACCAGACCCTAGTCCACCAGACCCCTAGTCCAACCAGACCCCTAGTCTACCAGACCCTAGTCCACCAGATCCCTAGCTTCTACCAGATCCCTAGTCTACCAGACCCCTAGTCTACCAGACCCCTAGGCTACCAGATCCATGTCTACCAGACCCCTAGTTACCAGACTCCCTAGTCACCAGACCCCTAGTTACCAGAAGCCTAAGTCTACCAGACCCCTAGTCTACCAGAATCCCTGTTTACCAGACCCCTAGTCTACCAGACCCTAGTCTACAGGCAGCACCTAGTCTACCAGATCCCTAGTCTACCAGACACCTAGTCCACCAGACCCCTAGTCCACCAGATCCTGTCTACCAGATCCATAGTCCACCAGAATCCTAGTCTACCAGACCCCTAGTCTACCAGACCCTAGTCCACCAGATCCCTAGTCCTACCAGATCCCTATCCACCAGGCCTCTAGTCCACCAGACCCTAGTCCACCAGGCCTCTAGCACTCTACCAGGCCTCTAGTCTACCAGGCTCTCAGTTCTACCAGGCCTCTAGTCTACCAGGCTCTAGTCTACTAGACACCTAGTCTACTAGACACCTAGTTACCAGACACCAGTTACCAGATACCTAATCTCACAGACTCAGTTAGTGATTTTATCTCACTGTGTGTTTAACTGAAACTGGATGAGGGGAGGTGTGTTATGTATTAGTGACGGGGGGGGGAAATCGATAGTCACATTTCTTGATATTATTTTTTACAATATATCATATAGCATTGACAAAATCCAGTTTAACTCCATATTGTCCCTTCACAGCTTTAAAAAGAGTTCTCAGCACTTATATTTCCATGACTTTATTATTTTATTCTCATGCTCTCCCTGTCCCTCTGCGCAGGCTCTCCCGTTCCCTCTGCTGCATGCTCTCCTCTGTTCCCTCTGCTGCATGCTCTCCCTGTCCCTCTGCTGCTGCTCTCCCTGTCCCTCTGCTGCACCTCTCCCTGTTCCCTCTGCTGCATAGCTCCCTGTCCCTCTGCTGCAGGCTCTCTCTGTCCCTCTGCTGCGGCTCTCCCTGTCCTCTGCTGCAGCTTCCTGTCCCTCTGCTGCAGGCTCTCCTGTCCCTCTGCTGTGCAGGCTCTTCCCTGTCCCTCTGCTGCAGGCTCTCCCTGTCCCTCTGCTGCAGGCTCTCCCGTCCCTGCCTGCAGGCTCTCCCTGTCCTGCTGCAGGCTCCCCTGTCCCTCTGCTGCAGGCTCTCCCGTGCCACTGTCGCTCTCCCTTGCTTGTGCAGGCTCTCCCTGTCCCTCTCTGCAGGCTCGGTTCCTGTCCCTCTGCTGAGCTCTCCCTGTCCTCTGCTGCAGGCTCTCCCTGTCCCTCTGCTGCAGGCTCTCCCTGTCCCCTGCTGCAGCTCTCCCTGTCCCTCTGCTGCAGGCTCTCCCTGTCCCTCTGCTGCAGCTCTCCCTGTCCTCTGCTGCAGGGCTCTCCCTGTCCTCTGTGCAGGTCTCCCTGTCCCTCTCGCTGCAGGCTCTCCCTGTCCCACTGCTGCAGGCTCCTGTCCTCTGCTGCAGCTCCCTGTCCCTCTGCTGCAGGCTCTCCCTGTCCCTCTTGCTGAGGCTCTCCCTGTCCCTCTGCTGCAGGCTCTCCCTGTCCCTCTGCTGCAGGCTCTCCCTGTCCCTCTGCTGCAGGCTCTCCCCTGTCCCTCTGCTGCAGGCTCTCCCCTGTCCCTCTGCTGCAGGCTCTCCCTGTCCTCTGCTTGCAGGCTCTCCCTGTCCCTCTGCTGCAGGCTCTCCCTGTCCTCTGTGCTGCAGGCTCTCCCTGTCCTCTCTGCAGCAGCTCTCCCTGTCCCTCTGCTGCAGCGCTTCTCCCTGTCCCTTCTGCTGAGGCTCTCCGTCCCTATCTACTGCTAGGGCTCTTCCCTGTCCCTTCTGCTGGCAGGCTCTCCCTGTCCCTTCTGCTGCAGGCTCTCCCTTGTCCCTCTGCTGCCAGTGCCTACTCCCTCGTCCCTCTGCTGCAGGCTCTCCTGTCCTCTGTTCTGCAGCCTCTTCCCTTCCCTCTGCTGCAGCCATCCCGGTCCTCTGTGTCAGGCTCTCCCTGTCCCCTCTGCTGCAGGCTCTCCCTGTCCCTCTGCTGCAGGCTCTCCCTGTCCCTCTGCTGCAGGCTCTCCCTGTCCCTCTGTAGCAGACATATATGATGAGCAATAAAATCCCAGTATCGAATCGCAATACATATAGAATCGTGAGAATCACAATATTGTATCGACACCTAAGTACGGTGATAATATCGTGAGGTTCCTGGCGATTCCACGTCCTAGTGTGTGTGGGTTACTCACTTGGCTTGTCTCATCGGAGGTCCCAGGTTGTTCATGGTTTAAGACATCCACCTGGAAGCCAGAAAAAGAAAGGGAGAGAAAAAGATGATGTCATGTTTTTCTCCAAACCACAGTTTGTTTCCCACCAGGGCTCCTCTATACTTTATTAATATTGAACCATCTGTTGACTGACAACTCTCACATATACAGTGGTGGAAAAGAGAGAGAATTGTGATTGTGATTTTCTATTCTCTATGTTGAGAACCCCCTCCGGCCGAGTGCTCCTCCGTTGTGACACCTGCTAGCCGCGGCCCGCCAGCTGTCTAGAGCACACCGGACTGTTAGCTGAAGAGGTCCATCAGACAATTTTTTTMGGGCTACAATACCTATTTTGCCAATTGGCCTGGACCCTTTTACTACACTGGGCCCTGCCGATCCATCACGACTGGTCTGCCGACGTAACCGCCCGAGGGGGCTACAACTGACTCCACCGTCGCGTCGTCCCKCTTCTGGCCCTTCTGCTAGCCCCGGCCCGCTAGCTGTCTGAATCGCTGTGTCTCCAGCCCGCCTAGCTACTCACTAGAACCCATGATCACTCGGCTACGCATGCCTCTCCCTAATGTCAATATGCCTTGTCCACTGCTGTTTTGGTGAGTGATTGTCATGTTTCACTGTAGAGCCTCCAGCCCTGCTCAATATGCCTTAGCTAACCCTTTTGTTCCACCTCCCACACATGCGGTGACCTCACCTGTTTTAAATGGTATCTCAAGAGACAATACCTCTCTCATCGTCACTCAATGCCTAGATTTACCTCCACTGTATTCACATCCTACCATTATACCTTCAATCTATTTTAATCTCCCCCAGAAACCTGCTCCTTTWACMCTCTGTTCCGAACGCACTAGACGACCAGTTGTTATAGCCTTTAGCCGTACCCTTATTCTACTCCTCCTTTGTTCCTCTGGTGATGTAGAGGGTAATCCAGGCCCTGCAGTGCCTAGCTCCACTCCCATTCCCCAGGAGCCCTCAGWTGTTGACTTCTGTAGGCGTAAAAGCCTTGGTTCATGCATGTTAACATTAGAAGCCTCCTCCCTAAGTTTGTTTTATTCACTGCCCTAGCACTCTGCCAACCCGGATGTTCTAGCCGTGTCTGAATCCTGGCTTAGAAAGGCCACCAAAAACCCCTGAAACATCCCTAACTATAACATTTTCCGACAACATAGAACTGCKKWACGGGGCYGAGTTGCAATCTACTGCAGAGARAGCCWGCAGAGTTCTGTCTTACTATCCAGTTCTGTACCCAAACAATTTGAGATTCTACTTTTAWAAATCCAACTTTACAGAAACAAGTCTCTCACCGTTGCCGCTTGCTATTGACCATCTTCTGCCCCCAGCTGTGRCCTGGACACCAAATGTGAATTGATTACCCCCCATCTATCGTCAGAGCTCMMACTGTTAGGTGACCTAAACTGGGACATGCTTAACACCCTGGCCYTCCTACAATCTAAGCTAGATGCCCTCAATCTCACACAAATTATCAAGGAACCTACCAGGTACAACCCCAAATCCGTAAACATGGGCACCACCCTCATAGATATCATCCTGACCAACTTGCCCTCTAAATACACCTCTGCTGTCTCAGCGACCACTGCCTCATTGCCTGCGTCCGTAATGGGTCTGCGGTCAAACGACCACCCCTCATCACTATCAAACGCTCCCTAAAACACTTCAGCGAGCAGGCCTTTCTAATCGATCTGGCCCGGGTATCCTGGAAGGATATTGACATTCCGTCAGTAGAGGATTCCTGGTTATTCTTTTAAAGTGCTTTCCTCACCATCTTTAAGTATGCCCCATTCAAAAAATGTAGAACCAGGAACAGATATAGCCCGTGGTTCTCTCCAGATCTGTCTGCCCTTGATCAGCACAAAAACATCCTGTGGCGTACTGCATTAGCATCGAATAGCCCCTGCGATATGCAACTTTTACATTTACATTTACATTTAAGTCATTTAGCAGACGCTCTTATCCAGAGCGACTTACAAATTGGAAAGTTCATACATATTCATGCTTTTCATGGAAGTTAGGAACCAATATACACCAGCAGTTAGGAAAGCTAAGGCTAGCTTTTTCAAACAGAAATTTGCATCCTGTAGCACAAACTCCAAAAAGTTCTGGGACACTGTAAAGTCCGTGGAGAATAAGAGCACTTCCTCCCAGCTGCCCACTGCACTGAGACTAGGAAACACTGTAACCACCGATATATCCACGATAATTGAGAATTTCAAAAAGCATTTCTCTACGGCTGGCCATGCTTTCCACCTGACTATCCCTACCCTGGTCAACAGCCCTGCACCCCCCACAGCAACTTGCCCAAGCCTCCCCCATTTCTCCACCCAAATCCAGATAGCCGATGTTCTGAAAGAGCTGCAAAATCTGGACCCCTACAAATCAGCTGGCCTAGACAATCTGTACACTCTTTTTRTWWAATTATCCGCCGCAATTGTTGCAACCCCTATTACTAGCCTGTTCAACCTCTCTTTCACATCGTCTGAGATCCACAAAGATTGGAAAGCTGCCGCGGTCATCCCCCTCTTCAAAGGGGGAGACACTCTAGATCCAAACTGCTACAGACCTATATCTATCCTYCCCTGRCTTTCTAAGGTCTTCGAAAGCCAAGTTAACAAACAGATCACCGGCCATTTCGAATCCAGCCGTACATTCTCCGRTATGCAATCTGGCTTCCGAGCTGGTCATGGGTGCACCTCAGCCATGCTCAAGGTCCTAAACGATATCATAACCGCCATAGATAAGAGACAATACTGTGCAGCTGTATTCATCGACCTGGCCAAGGCTTTCGACTCTGTCAATCACCGCATTCTTATCGGCAGACTCAACAGCCTGGTTTCTCAAATGACTGCCTCGCCTGGTTCACCAACTACTTCTCAGACAGAGTTCAGTGTGTCAAATCGAAGGGCCTGTTGTCCGGACCTCTGGCAGTCTCTATGGGGGTGCCACAGGGTTCATTTCTCGGGCCGACTCTTTTCTCTGTATTCATCAATGATGTCGCTCTTGCTTCTGGTGATTCTCTGATCCACCTCTACGCAGACGACACCATTCTGTATACTTCTGGCCCTTCTTTGGACACTGTGTTAACTAACCTCCAGACGAGCTTCAATGCCATACAACTCTCCTTCCGTGGCCTCCAACTGCTCTTAAATGCAAGTAAAACTAAATGCATGCTCTTCAACCGATCGCTGCCCGCACCTGCCCGCCCGTCCAGCATCACTACTCTGGACGGTTCTGACTTAGAATATGTGGACACCTACAAATACCTAGGTGTCTGGTTAGATTGTAAACTCTCCTTCCAGACTCACATTAAGCATCTCCAATCCAAAATTAAATCTAGAATCGGCTTCCTATTTCACAACAAAGCATCCTTCACTCATGCTGCCAAACATACCCTCGTAAAACTGACTATCCTACCGATCCTTGACATCAGCGATGTCATTTATAAAATAGCCTCCAACACTCTACTCAGCAAATTGGATGCAGTCTATCACAGTGCCATCCGTTTTGTCACCAAAGCCCCATATACTACCCACCACTGCGACCTGTACACTCTCGTTGGCTGGCCCTCGCTTCATACTCGTCACCAAACCCACTGGCTCCAGGTKARCTACAAGACRRTGCTAGGTAAAMCCCCGCCTTATCTCAGCTCACTGGTCACCATAGCAGCACCCACCCGTAGCACGCGCTCCAGCAGGTATATTTCACTGTTCACCCCCAAAGCCAATTCCTCATTTGGCCGCCTTTCCTTACAGTTCTCGGCTGCCAATGACTGGAAAGAATTGCAAAAATCACTGAAGCTGGAGACTCATATCTCCCTCTCTAACTTTAAGCACCAGCTGTCAGAGCAGCTCATAGATCACTGAACCTGTACATAGKCCATCTYTAAATAGCCCATCCAACCAACTCATCCCCATACTGTTATTATAATTTTTTTGCTCTTCTGCACACCAGTATCTCTACTTGCACATTCATCATCTGCACATCTATCACTCCAGTGTTTAATTGCTAAATTGTAAATATTTCGCCACAATGGCCTATTTATTTCCTTACATCCCTTATCCGAACTCATTTGCACACACTGTATATAGACTTTTCTATTGTATTATTGACTAAATGTTTGTTTATGTATAACTCTGTGTTGTTGTTTGTGTCGCACTGCTTTGCTTTATCTTGGCCAGGTCGCAGTTGTAAATGAGAACTTGTTCTCAACTAGCCTACCTGGTTAAATAAAGGTGAAATACATTTWTTTWTTTWTATATATTGTATTGTAGTCCTGACTCAGTCTCCATGTGGAGTCACTGTGTTTAGTTAACAGCTTGCTGTTGCTGTTGGGAGCGTCAGGCAGGAAGTAGCGGTGCTGAGGGTGCTGCAACACCAACTAAAAATAGTCCTTATACACAGACAGTCCGGTAAAATACATGTTGTTGAAAACAATGGATCAAACTGAAGGGTAGTAGAGCCTCTATCAAAGGAAAGGAATAGAAAGAGGCTACAAGTATAAAATCAGCAACATTTATAATTAAAGGATTGGGCTTCTAAGATCCCTCCCTCTCCTCGGACTGGCTGGCACCGTCTACAAGACAGTCAAGGCATTCAATCATTGTCTAATCTGTATTAGATCATATGTAATAATATATATATAATATTATGTTGGTAATATAATAATGGATTATGACTCTGCTGAAGAGGTTCCTGCTTAAAACTGTCAACAATTCCATCACCAGGAACCAGTAAATAATGAGGTCTAATTGAGCTGTTTCATAAAATATACCAATAATGTACAGTATTAGTGGGACATTATATTAGTAATATATTAGTCTAGTCTGGTCCCAGATCTTTTTTTTTGGTGCTGTAAGCCAAAAGCCAAATGAACATAGCAGTTAGCAAGACAGTACAAACAGATTTGGGACCAGGCTAACAAACGAGTCCACCTGTTTTATTTCTAGTTACTACACTATATGTTTCCCTATGCAGTCTTTTTGGATTTTCTTCACTTCCCTTCCTTCATAATCCTCTGTAACCTGAGTCAACTTGTCCCCTCCTATTTCCTTCAAGCAGCCATGTATCTTTCCCTGTGGGAGCACAAGATTTAAATAAATTAAATATCACATTTACATTAGTACACAGTACTTTGTTGAAGCACCTTTGGCAGTGATTACAGCCTCAAGTCTTCTTGGGTATGACGCTACAAGCTTGGCACACCTGTATTTAGAGAGTTTCTCCAATTCTTCTCTGTGATCCTCTCAAGTTCTGTCAGGTTGGATGGGGAGCGTCGCTGCACAGCTATTTTCAGGTCTCTCCAGAGATGTTAGATCGGGTTCAAGTCCAGGCTCTGGCTGGGGCAGTATTTGTCAACCCCCTTAACTACTACATTGGGATTTGAACCTACTGGCAGTTTGTTTTCAAACCCCCTAACTACTACATGATTGACCTACTGGCAGTTTGTCAACCCCCCCTTAACTACACGATGATTGACCTACTGGCAGTTTGTCAACCCCTTAACTACTACATGATGACCTACTGGCGTTTGTCACACCCTTAACTACTACATGATTGACCTACTGGCAGTTTGTAACCAGTCTAACTACTATTACTTCAATAAGAATCACCGGATCTTTACAAACCTGAGTAGAAAGACCTATTAACATTACATTCTTACAACCTGAGTAGAAGGACACTTTAACATTTACAGTCTTTACAACCTGAGCTAGAAGACATATTAACATTACAATCTGAGTACTAGCAGATCGAGGGAAATATGAACGGAGCAAAGTACAGAGAGATCCTTGATGAAAACCTGCTCCAGAGCGCTCAGGACCTCAGACTGGGGCGAAGGTTCACCTTCCAACAGGACAACGACCCTAAGCCACACAGCCAGACACATGCAGGAGGGCTTCGGAAAGTCTCGAATATCCTTGAGTA
>NW_019947960.1:21980-25135 GCF_002910315.2 Salvelinus sp. IW2-2015
GGTGTTAATCTGCTAAATTGTAATTATTCGATTTATTGCCTACCTCCTCATGCCTTTTGCACACATTGTATATAGATTCTCTTTTTTTCTACCATGTTATTGACTTGTTTATTGTTTACTCCATGTGTAACTCTGTGTTGTTGTCTGTTCACACTGCTATGCTTTATCTTGGCCAGGTCGCAGTTGCAAATGAGAACTTGTTCTCAACTAGCCTACCTGGTTAAATAAAGGTGAAATAAAAAATAAAAAATAATAAATCTGATCGATTGATTCGGTTTATGGTCCGTTAAGAGGAAGATTCCCTCCACTGCTCACCATAAGCTTTAGCCTTGATCCTGAACTTGGCGTAACAGTTAAGGTGTTGGCTTGACAGTTGTTAAACCTGGGTTCTAGTCTTGGTTGGGGCTACCCACCGAATTCACTACAATATACTTCCATGGTTGGTTTCATTGTATCTCCCTTTTAAAGCTGGAATCTTCCGTGGTTGGTTTCATTGTATCTCCCCTTTAAAGCTGGAATCTTCCGTGGTTGGTTTCATCTCCCCTTTAAAGCTGCAATCTTCCATGGTTGGTTTCATTGTATTTCCCCTTTAAAGCTGGAATCTTCCGTGGTTGGTTTCATTGTATCTCCCCTTTAAAGCTGCAATCTTCCATGGTTGGTTTCATCTCCCCTTTAAAGCTGCAATTTTCCATGGTTGGTTTCATTGTATTTCCCCTTTAAAGCTGGAATTTTCCATGGTTGGTTTCATTGTATCTCCCCTTTAAAGCTGGAATCTTCCATGGTTGGTTTCATCTCCCCTTTAAAGCTGGAATCTTCCGTGGTTGGTTTCATTGTATTTCCCCTTTAAAGCTGGAATCTTCCATGGTTGGTTTCATTGTATTTCCCCTTTAAAGCTGGAATCTTCCATGGTTGGTTTCATTGTATCTCCCTTTTAAAGCTGAAATCCTTAATTGAAACAACAACGAAGTGGGCACCCCACCTGTGTTTTGGTAAAAAATTGAGGGATGGGCCTGGAGAAATGTAACCACTCTTAATAAATTCAAAGCAAGAGATATGTATGCAAGGACTGACCATCCATGATATCAAAATTATAGTTTTAACTATGATTTTAGGATATATACAGTGTTTGTTTACATTTACTTTGTTTACAAACATTTGAGTATAACAAGCTTATATTTGGGGTTCTGGTGAGGTACGAGAATTTAACCAATAGTAAAACATACATTAGTATCTAACTATGTACGACGACTGACAGTAAAACATTCAACTTCAAGTCATCAGTCCTTGACCCTCGAAGTAACCTGTAACCAATCCCTGTCAAGCAACCCCCACTTTGTCGCGAGTTCGTTTGGCATGGCCGTTGCCACCGGGTTGGTAAAGTATTTTTAAAGAACAATGGAGAATGGTTTAAAAAATGAAACTCCGCACCCGTGGCACCGGGCCTTGTTAAACGAACAATTCCCAGTGTGGTGATAGTCCGGCAGTCTGATAGGGGGAAGTCACGTTTTCAAACACCCACAAACACTACAGTCACGGCGTTCAGATCCAATCAGATGCCAATACTGATATGTTGGCCCCGCCTCCTTTGTAATTTCCTCCTCCAGGGCAGCGCAGCACAGCCGCAGTGTGTGCGCCCGGTTTGTGTCAACTTGACGAGTCGAGATGGCAAATGTGTTGAGAAATTCCGCCAAATTCGGGTTTTCAGGTATGTGAACTTACCTGACATTGAGTAAGAACAGCAGGAAGAGTTMAATGGCTATTTCTCATGAGTTTCGATGGCCCAACAAACAAGAATATCAGTGGTTAGATTGCATGGCTAAGTAGTTACCTAGCTAGCTAGCCTCTCCTTCACTAGTCACTACTTTCAGYAACTAGAGCAAAGTTCACAGACCGCTTGTGTCTGTCCTTATGTCGCGTAATGTCACATTGTCAGTTTGCGTGGGCTATCAAGTAGCTAACTATATCAACTAGCTAATATATCGTAACGAGTTGTTGTCATATAAGAACATCTCTAAAATGACCAAACACAAATATCAACCCCCGCCAAAATGATAACCTATCTTGTTATTGAAATGGTGAGTTCCTGTCTTGGGGGTGTGATATTTGTGTGTCTGTAACTTTCTCACTCATCATTTATTCACGATTCATTCATCATTATCACGGTCGCATCCACATTAATGTAGAAGTGTTCAGAAACTATCTATTTTTATTTACAATGAAAGTGACTCCAAAATGGCTCAATACATTATTTACCATTTCTATTGGGCACAAAATAATCTGAAACACAACCTAAAAAAACAGCAAATGCATCCAAACAATTTGTAGTCGCAAGCTTGATGTAGTCATTGCATGCTATGAATATGGGACCAGATACTAAACTTTTTACTTCTTTAATTGACATAAGTGAATTTGTCCCAATACTTTTGGTCCCCTAAAATGGGAGGACTATGTACAAAAAGTGCTGTAATATCTAAACGGTTCCCCCAATATGGATGAAAATACCCTCAAATGAAAGCCAACAGTCTGCACTTTAACCTCAAAGTCATTGTATAATTTCAAAGTGCTGTAGTACAGAGCCAGAACAACATGTCACTGTCCCAGTACTTTTGGAGCTCACTGTATATAGTGAATATGGTTCCATTTCAGGCACAGCCATCGTCTTATAATACAGGGTCACATTGTTTCAGTGACACTGTCAACTATCAGGGGAGGAATCGTTATTCCAAAACCTTTTCCAACGGAAACCGTTGACTGCAAATGGAAAGAGTTTTGCCCCCCGAGTTTACTGGACAAACATTGTTCACAAACTATGTTTGATTGTCCTTCGGCTCCCCGGTCCCCTTTAGGGCTTCTAGCGGCTCCCCGATCCCCTTTAGGGCTTCTAGCGCTCCCCGGTCCCTTTAGGGCTTCTAACGCTCCCCGTCCCTTTAGGGCTTCTAGCGGCTCCCCCGGTCCCTTTAGGGCTTCTAACGTCTCCCGGTCCCCTTTAGGGCTTCTAGCGGCTCCCCGATCCCCTTTAGGGCTTCTAGCGGCTCCCCGGTCCCCTTTAGGGCTTCTAACGTCTCCCCGATCCCCTTTAGGGCTTCTAGCGGCTCCCCGGTCCCCTTTAGGGCTTCTAAGCGGCTCCCCGGTTCCCCTTTAGGGCTTCTAAAAAC
>NW_019947960.1:27908-38822 GCF_002910315.2 Salvelinus sp. IW2-2015
GCGCTGTTGGCACAACCTTCCTTTTGTTATAAAGAGAAAAGGTTCCTGACTCCTCTTCCTATTTGACGCAGAGATAGTGATGTGATATTATTCAGAACAACCAAAGTGGTTACCGTTCGACGAAAATGTTGGGGCAACTGGAGAGACTTTTGCCTGCCACCGATGTGTAAGAGTATACTTATCCACTGGCAAGGGAGGCTAGCCCGTGATCAGAAGGGCCATGTTTCACCCCAGGGCCGATGCTCAGCCATTGCAACTGTGGCTGTGCTGACGCACCTGCGAGTTTCGCCAAATGCGGAAATCTCGATTGCCATAATTTATGGTAGTGGGGGACTGCGCTTCGCGCTCTTCCCCCTGATGTCTTTGTTTTGATGATAAACCTTGAAGGTTGACTGTGCTTATGGGATCTTTGAAGTCAGTTTGAAAGAGATTTTGTGGACCAATCGAAAGGTGAAACATTTGTTTGTAGCGCAACATTAGTTGGCATTTTGTGGAAACATCATGTTCCAGAAATTTGCAGCATGGGTATCTTATGCCACGCTGGTTACTTTCAATCAAGAGATAGTTAGAAGCTGCTCTAGCCCACCCCCAGTCATGAAAAAAAAAAAAAATGGTGTCATCACCGCCCATGCGCTACAATATGAAATTGGTCCCATACATGCGCTCCTTCCTTAGGCACAAGAACAATGCAATAGTTTTTTCAAACATTCAGAGCTTTTTGTGTAATTGTATTCTGGCTAGTAGGAACTAGCTGCATGGGAAATTGTTGCTAATGATGTATTTGTCAGAAGTATTGTAACTTTGTCTATTTTTTCCCACAAGGCTGAAATATGTCTCTCGCTTTGAAACGTTAGCAAGGTTTGTTTGTAGTTTCATCCAAACTATCTGTGCTAAAAAGTGAATGGCTACAGTATATGTAAATTTCTCCGCCTTTTTGAGTGACCCGATGTTCAAGCTGCTTTATCTAAAATTGGTGAGAAATGGCAATGTCTGTTTATCAGACTCAGCTTTGGACTCTGATATGGTAATACAAGAGTTTGTTCGCTTCGCTTACGGCCTTACTACTAGAATACATCCGATCTCGTCCTGACTCTCGGAAGCTAAGCAAGGGTCGGGCCCTGGGTTAGTACTTGGATGGGAGACTGCCTGGGAATACCAGGGCTGTAAGCATTTGTCCACTAAGGTGTGCTCGTCTCATTAATTAATCAGCAACACTGCCTTGTAGATAAGCGTTTGATGCTGAATTGACTAAAATTTCAGCTTATTGTGGGCTAGGTCTCCCCTTGCCCTTATTAAATACACGATCAAAGTTCCGTGTGTTGTCAGGGAGCAACTGCCTTTTAATTTATAAGACAAATAAAGAATATTGTTTACTGATGCAGCTTGTGTGTGCTGTGCTCCCATCGCGCCTGTTCAAATGATAGAGGAATTAAATGCTGGTGAGGAGCGGAACTGGAATGACTGTCTGATGGCCCTGGTGTTTTTCCATGGTGGAATTACAACCTTCTTTTACGGAGTAAAATCAAAAGCACAAGAGATGTGAGATGTTAATCGCTAATAAATTCAATTGGGTTTCATGCATTTGTCGTGTGTGTGTCTAAAATGTGATTGTAGTTTTCGTCATATACGCATACATTTGTGATATTCAGACAGGTTTTAATTAAAGATATTAAAAAGTCATTGGTCTATTTTTTTCCTACAGTGGTTTCGCATGATGGGAATCTAGTGTTCACTGATATAAATCTAGTAAAACAACAATAAACAACTTTTTCAACCAATCCTGTCTGCAAGTGCATCCTAAACGGCAATTTCACGCCAGGTCGAAGTGATGTGATAATTACTCAGAACACAAAGTGGGTTACCGTTAGACGAAAATGTGGCACTGGGGAAGACTTGCCCGCCACCGATGTGTCAAAGTCATAAGCTTTAACACTGGCAGGGAGCTACTGTGTTAAAGAGGCTGTTTCAACGAAGGCTGCTCACCCATTGCACTGTGGCTTGTGCTGAGACCCTGCGAATTTTCCCAATGGGAAATCTTCGATTGCATAGTATGGTAGTGGGGGGACTGCGTTCGCGCTCTCCCCCTGGATGTCTTGTTTTTGATGAATAAACCTTTTGAGGTTGACTTTGTGACTTATGTATGGAGATCTTTGAAGTCAGTTTTGAAAGAGATTTTGTGGACCAATCGAATAAGGTGGAACATTTGTTTGTCAGCGAAACATTTGTTTGGCATTTTTGTGGAAACATCCACAATGTTTGCGAAATGCGACACGTAAACGGCTCCCCGGTCCCCTTTAGGGCCCTGGTCAAAAGTAGTGCACGATATAGGGAATAAGGGGCTACGTCCCAATTATCTCTCCTTTCTCCTGTGTGAACTTGTTCTCTTCCCTTCACGGATTTGAAAGGACATTTTTGTGGGGAACGAGTGCACCCTTCAGGAGTAAAGGAGAGATTATTGGAACGCAGCCATCCTTGAAGAGGATGTCTTCTGATGCCCAGGCACACATGTGACAGTAACCTGGGGGTGAGTCTCAATAGTCTGCCTCCCTCTGCTTGTCTCCTTTCATTTATTGAGAGACACCCACTGGTTACATCTCAAATAGCACCCTAATTCTCTATGTAGTGCACAACCCCTATAGGCTCTGGTCAAAAGTAGTGCACTATATAGGGCATAGGGTGCCAGTTGAGACGCTACCCTGTCATATATGTTTTTTTTTTAAACAAACGTTTCTTATTGGACAAAATGAGGTCGTTCACTCCCTGTTTTGTCCCGTTTGGATCCTAATGAACACACCCCCGGCCTTATTTCCCCCTTCCCCCTGTCTGGACTGAATCACAGAGCACTGTTACGATGTAGCTGATTGGACAGTATGTCATCTTGCCTTTTGTCTGTGAACATCATGTTTTGTTTTTTCTTCGTATGATCTTCTCCTGTACTGTTGGTTTGCAAGTAAACATCTTTAAAATACCTTCCATGGAATGTGTGTTGAGTTTCATGTTCTTTGATGTCACTAGTTTAGGGCAGGGTTTCCTGAATTCTGTCCTGCCCTTTAACTGATCAAACAGTAGCCAATACGTGTTTAATAGGCTGGTTGGATTGGACGTCATTCCATGGTGTCTGAGCTGTTACTGAGGGGCTTACGAACAAATCCCAAATGAAATATAGAATTCATATGTGTTCCTTCTTTATAAGGACTCGTTTCAGCTTGAATGTTGGACAACAATAACAGGGAGCAGAGTTTGACTGAGTTTTATTGAAACACGTCATGGTGATGACACTCAACTGGCACCTATTCCCTATAGAAGGCTCTGGTCCAAAGTATGTGCACCACAAGCAGAATAGGGTGCAATTTGAGAGTGTTGAACACTTCTGGAGGCGGGCTCATGCAGCAGGGGCGTGACCAATCAGCTTCACCTCACAGGGTAGTGGTCGCTGACAGCCAATGCCTGAGAGGGGAGAGAGATAGAGCTGTAGTAAGACACTGTACTCTACCTAGCTCAACACCATTTAAAATGGGCTAATAAAATAATTCCTGATTAGAAGGCAAATACAAGTAGCTGTCTCCTATTGACTGAGGTGTGTTGTACTATATGACTGAGGGTAATGTTAGGTCTCCTATTGACTCAGGTGAATGTTAAGTCTCCTTTATTGAGCTGAGGTGAATGTTAAGTCTCCTATTTGACTCTGGAGGTGAATGTTAAGTCTCCTATTGTGAGATGTATTGTGTCTCCTACTGACTGAGGTGAATGTTAAGTCCTCCTATTGACTGAGGTGAATATTAAGTCCCTATTGACTGAGGTGAATGTTGATCTCCTACTGACTGAGGTGAATGTTAAGTCCTCTATTGACTGAGGTGAATGTTCAATTCTATTGACTGAGGTGAATATTAAGTCTCCTATTGACTGAGGTGATGTTTAGTCTCCTATTGACTGAGGTGAATGTTAAGTCTCTATTGACTGAGGTGAATGTTAAGTCCCTCTATTGACTGAGGTGAATGTTAAGTCCTCTATTGACTGAGGTGAATGTTAAGTCTCCTATTGACTGAGGTGATGTTCAGTCTCCTATTGACTGAGGTGAATGTTAAGTCTCCTATTGACTGAGGTGAATGTTCAAGTCCTCTATTGACTGAGGTGAATGTTTCAGTCTCCTATTGACTGAGGTTGAATGTTCAGTCCTCATTGACTGAGGTGAATGTTCAGTCTCCTATTGACTGAGGTGAATGTTCAGTCTCCTATTGACTGAGGTGAATGTTCCAGTTCTACTGACTGAGGTGAATGTTAGTCTCCTATGCTGAGGTGAATGTTTCCCTATTGACTGAGGTGAATGTTAAGTCTCCTATTGACTGAGGTGAATGTTAAGTCTCCTATTGACTGAGGTGAATGTTCAGTCTCCTATTGACTGAGGTGAATGTTCAGTCTCCTATGATGAGGTTAATGTTAGTCTCCTAGACTGAGGTGAATTTACAGTCTCCTATTGATGAGGTGAATGTTAAGTTCTCCTATTTGACTGAGGTGAATGTTAAGTCTCCTATTGACTGAGGTGAATGTTAAGTCCTCTATTGACTGAGGTGAATGTTCAGTCTCCTATTGACTGAGGTGAATGTTAAGTATTCTTATTTCACTGCACTATCATATACTATGACTGACCTGTAAAACAACACATTTCACTGCACTATCATACTACTATGACTGACCTGTAAAACAACACATTTCACTGCACCTATCATACTACTATGACTGACCCTGTAAAACAACACATTTCACTGCACCTATCCGGTGTAGTACAATAAAATATACATATTGAAAGTTTAGCCTCGCGCTTCAATGCTATAGTTGTGAGATATAGACCCGATATTGTGTTTACTTCGTGCATGCAACATCATATGGCTGAGTCCTCCTTTAAGGGGTAAGAGTTGTTACCAATGCTGTGGCTGAGCTTCAGTTGTGTCATGTAGTCGAACACCTCAGCCGACCCAGGATCACTCCTCTCATCATCTCAGTGGTGGCCACCACCCTTCATAACCAGAACAACAGTTAGTCTGTGAGTGAGTGTGTGTGTGAGTTTGTGTGTGTTGTGAGTGAGTTGTTTGTGAGTGAGTGAGTGACTGTGTGACTGACTGAGTGAGTGAGTGAGTGACTGTGTGTGACTGAGTGACTGTGTGTGTAGGTCTGACCTGTCCGTGGGGGCAGTTGGTGTGTATGCGTGTTGAAAATGTGTGTGTGTAAATGTGTGTGTTTGATAATTGTGTGTGTTTGTAATATGTGTGTGTAAATGTTGCATGTGTGCATGTGTGTGTGTGTTGTGTGTTGGGTGCATGTGTGTCTCTGACCTGTCGTAGGGCAGTCGGTGTTGGAGACGGTGGTGTCAGCGTGGTCAGGTATCAGCCAGTGGTATCTGTCGTCTGTGAAGAGGCGTATCCGCTGCCAGTCTGATCCAATCACGTAGCGACAGCCTGCGTTGAAGTCCCCCAGCAGCACTATGTCCTGACAATCATTCTAATCATCAATCAATCAATCAATCAATCAAATCAAACCTTTGTTGTGCAAGTCAAGTTTCATGTTTTAATGTTATGTTGCACAAGAACAGTGAATGCCTTTCTCTTGTAAACTCTAAAACCCAACAATGCAATAATCAATATCAATGTAGTACAACACTGAACAAAAATATAAACCCAACATGCAACAATTTCAAAGATTTTACTGAGTTTCATTTCGTTATAAGGATATTAGTCAATTTAAATAAATTCATTAGGCCCTCATCTATGAATTTCACATGACTGGGAATAGAGATATGCATCTGTTTGTCAGAATTACTAAAAAAAAAGGTAGAGGTGTGGATCAGAAAACCAGTCAGTATCTGGTGTGACCATCATTTGCCTCATGCAGGGCGACACATCTCCTTCACATAGAGTTGATCAGGCTGATGATTGTGGTGTGGAATTGTCGCCACTCCTCTTCAATGGCTGTTCAAAGTTGCTGGATATTGGGTGGGAATGGAACACGCTGTCGTACAGGTCTATCCGAGAGCATCCCAAACATGCTCAATGGGTGACATGTCTGGTGAGTATCAGGCATGGAGGAACTGGGACATTTACAGCTCCAGGAATGTTGTACAGATCCTTGCGACATGGGGCCGTACATTATTATGCTGAAACATGAGGTGATGGCGGTGGATGAATGGCACGATAATGGGCCTCAGGATTCATTACTGTATCTCTGTGCATTCAAATTGCCATCGATAAAATGCAATTGTGTTATTGTCCGTAGCTTATGCCTGCCCATACCATAACCCCACAGCCACCATGGGGCCTCTGTTCAACACGTTGACATCAGCAACCGCTCGCCCCACAGTGTTCTGCCATCTGCCGGTACAGTTGAAATCTGGATTCATCCATGAAGAGCACACTTCTCCAGAGTGCCAGTGGTCATTGAAGGTGAGCATTTGCCCACTGAAATCAGTTACGACGACAAACTGCAGTCAGGTTCAAGACCTCTGGTGAGGAAGTGAGCAAGAATGCAGATGAGCTTCCTGAGACGGTTTTGACAGTTTGTGGCAGAAAATTCTTTGGGTTGTGCAAACCCACAGTTACATCAGGTTGTCCGGGTGGCTGCTCTCAGACGATCCGCAGGTGAAGAAGCCGGATGTGGAGGTCCTTGGCTGGTGTGGTTACACGTGGTCTGCGTTTTTTTGCGGCCGGTTGGACGTACTATCCAATGTCTAAAACAACGTTGGAGGGAGCTTTTGGTAGAGAAATTCAAATTGAATTATCTGGCAAATTTCTGGTGGACTTCCTGCAGCCAGCATGCCAATTGCACGGTCTCTCAAAACTTGAGACATCTGTGGAATTGTGTGACAAAACTGCACATTTTAGAGTGGCTTTTAATGTTCCCAGCACAAGGTGTTAATGATCATGCTGTTTAATCAGTTTCTTGATATGCACACCTGTCAGGCGGATGGATTATCTTGACAAAGGAGAAATGCTCACTGACAGGGATGGAAACACATTTGTGCATTTGAGAGAAATAAGCTTTTTGTGCGAATGGAACATTTCAGGGATTTTTATTTCAGCTCATGAAAACACGGGACCAACACTTTACATGTTGCGTTATATTTCTGTTCAGTATGATTTCCTTAAATGACTCTAACTCATTAGAATCGTTAAAATTGTTCCATTTTGTGTTTATATTTTGTTCAGTGTACAGTATATATTACAGGGTCAGTTCCAATACCATATTTACAATGCGGCAGGGATACTGGAGTGATAAGTTAGATACTGTATGTAAAGGGGTGAGGTGACATCAGGAAATATAATGATAAACAAGAGTAGCAGGGATACTGGAAGTTGATAGAGTTAGATACTGTATGTAAAGGGGGTGAGGTGACATCAGGAATATGATAAACAAGAGTAGCAGCAGTGATTGTACGATACATTTCCATGACAGACTGACCAGGTGAATCCGGGTTAAAGCTATGATCCTTAATTGATGTCACTTAGTTAAATCTACTTCAATCAGTGTCGATGAAGAGGTGGAGACAGGGAAAGCCCTTTCCTGTAGTCAAAGACCAAACATCTCCCTATTTGGCGCTATGGGTAGTAATATTAGATATTAATATGATTAAATACAGTCATATTTTAGATTATTTTATTAATATTTTTTCAATAATGAAATAAGATGCATAATTTTTAATGATGGAAATCTGGTCTCTTATTTCAGTCTTCTTGTGATGAATATAAAGTGTAATATTGGGATTAAACTCAACATGGAATACATTTAAACTCCATAACTCAACATGGAAACACATTTAAACTCCATAACTCAACATGGAACACATTTAAACTCATAACTCAACATGGAAACATCTTAAAACTCCCATAACTCAACATGGAAACATTTAAAACTCCATAACTCAACATGGAAAACATTTAAACTCCATACTCAACATGGACACATTTAAACTCCATAACTCAACATGGAACACATTTAAACTCCATAACTCAACATGGAACATTTAAACTCCATAACTCACATGGAACACATTTAAACTCCATAACTCAACATGGAACAATTTAATCCATAATACCAACATGGAAACATTTTAAACTCCATAACTCAACATGAAACATTTTAAACTCATAACTCAACATGAAATATATTTAAACTCCATAACTCAACATGGAACAATTAAACTCAATAAATCAACTGGAACACATTTAAAACTCCATAACTCAACATGGAACACATTTAAACTCCATACTCAACATGGAAATACATTTAAACTCCATAATCAATGTAGGAAGGTGTTCTTAATGTTTTTGTACACTCAGTTGTAAATGATGATTATATTCGCGTGTGTCGTGGCGAGTCAGTTATATCATGGTGTTCAGTGGTGTGTGAGTTGTGTGTGTGTGTGGTGTGTGTGTGTGTGTGTGTGGTGTGTGTTGTTGTGTGTGTTGTTTGTGTGTGTGTGTGTGTGTGTGTGTGTGTGTGTGTGTGTGTGTAGAGTCCATAGAGAGAAAATAAATAAGCCAGTATTGAAGTCCCCTAGCAGAAACTACTACAGAGGGGAGTGGTGTGGTGTGTGCCTGTGTGTGTGTGTGTGTGTTGTGCCTGTGTGTGTGCCTGTGTCTGTGTGTGTGCTTTGTATAGTCACATTGGTGTTCCAGCGAGCTCTGACATCCAGTGCCACATCGTACAGGAAGCGTCAACCTCCTTCACTGCCGAGTCTGAGAACGTGTGTTGAGGTATCAAAACAAAGTTCCTCACAGCTAGAAGAGAGGGTGGGAGAGGCAGTGAGGTGGGGAGGGAGGGAGGAATTCTCTCTAACTATTATTCTGACATTTCACATTCTTAAATAAAGTGGTGATCTAACTGAACCTAAGACAGGGAATTTTTGACTAGGATTAAAATGTCAGGAATTGTATTTGGCTAAGGTGGTATGTAGAACTTCCACTTCAACTGTATATATAGGGAAGGTAATCAGGAAGGTGATGAAGTCCGGTGTTGTCTCATGAAGCGCAAGTGGTGCGTAGCGATGGTGGCGGGTGTGCGTAACGATGATGGCAGGTGGGTGCGTAACGATGGTGGCAGGTGTGCGTAACTATGGTGGCAGGTGTGCGTAAACGATGAATGGCAGGGTGTGCGTAACGATGGTGGCAGGTGTGCGTAAGCGAATGGTGGCAGGTGTGCGTAGCGAATGATGGCAAGGTGTGCGTAAACGATGGTGGCAGGTGTGTGTAATGATGGTGCGAGTGTGCCATAAACGATGGTCGGAGTGGTGGCGTAATAATGAATAAACTGGTGACAACACACCAGAAGAGGAGCTGGAGTAGACGTACAGTAACGTAAGTAAGACCTTCCGCCTAACCTTAACCCATTTTGCAAGATTCCGTGAACAATAGTTGTACGTTTGAAAAAATGATGCAATATATTGTACATTTAGAAATTCAATAACATATAATACAAATGTAATTTGTACATACAGTGCATTTGGAAAGTATTAAGACCCCCTTGACTTTTTCCACTATTTGTTACGTTACAGCCTTAATTCCTAAAAAAAAAATTTTTTTTTTTTTTAAATCATCATCACTCTACACACAGCACTCCCATAACTGGACTAAGGAAAAACAGGTTTGTAATAAATTTTTGGCCATTTAAAAAATAATTGACCAAAAAAAACGTGTTTACATAAGTATTTCAGATCCTTTAAGCTATGAGACTCGAAAATTGAGCTCAATGTGCATCCTGTTTCCATTGATCATACCTTTGAGATGTTTCTACAACTTGATTGGAGTCCACTGTGGTAAATTCAATTGATTGTGACATGATTTGGAAAGACACACACCTGTCCTATATAAGGTCCCACAGTTGACAGTGCATGTCAGAGCAAAAACCAAGCCAATGAGGTAGAGGAATTGTCCGTAGAGCTCTGGAGACCAGGATTGTGTCAAAGGCACAGATCTAGAAAGGGTAACCAAAACAATTCTGCAGCATTGAAGGGTCCCAAGGAACACAGTGGCCTCCATCATTCAATTGAAGAAGTTTTTGGATCCAACCAAAACACTTCCTGGAGCTGGCCACCCGGCCAAGCCGAGGCATTCGGGGGAGAGGAACCTTGGTCAGCGAGGTGACCAACAGACCTGATGGTCACTCTGACAGCACTCCACAATCAGGCCTTTATGTTGAGTAGCCGGATGAAAGACTCCTCAGTAAAAAAGCACATGACAGCCCACTTGGAGTTTGCCAAAGGCAGCCTTAAAAAACTAATGTAAATAGTCCGTGTGGCCATTTGATTAATTGCGGTCTTATGGCTTGGGGATAGAAGCTTGTTAAGGAGCCTTTTGGACCTAGACTTGGCGCTCCGGTACGTTTTCAAATGCGGTAGCAGAGAAAACAGTCTATGACTTGGGTGACTGGAGTCTTTACAATTCTTTGAGCTTTCTCTGAACTGCCTAGTATATTAGGTCTGGATGGCAAGGAAGATTGGCCCCAGTGATGTACTGGGGCCGTACGCACTACCCTCTGTGCGCCTTAAACGATCGGATGCCGAACAGTTGCCAATACCAGGCGGTGAATGCAACCGGTCAGGATGCTCCTCGATTTGGTGCAGCTGGTATGATTGCAAAATACTTCATCGACACTTTGCTTCTTGAAGTCTCATTTCTTGAAACTTGCCTGATCTCTCCCCATTCCCATCTCCCTCCCGCTCTCTCGCCCCATCCCCATCTCCTCCCATCCCGCCTCCCACCTCTCCCCTCACCCCCCCCCCTTTTCTACCTGTGTAGTTTCGAGGAGAACAGTGAAAATGAAGGGTTCTCTGATGAAGGTATCTGTACGGCAGGGCTCACAGCCGTCAATCTGTACGTGTAAGTTCTTAGCCAACAGAGACAGTCTCTCTCTATCATATAGCAGGAA
>NW_019947960.1:40318-47174 GCF_002910315.2 Salvelinus sp. IW2-2015
CTGACGTTTAGACAATACATGGCGTTTGATACGCTCTATTGAGGCAAGATTTTCAAGTACTTTTTATCAGTGTATTGAAAAGGGTGCTAGCACCTACGGTTTACAAGGAGGCTTTCGTTTCAGACCCCCTTTGAGACCATTGATCGTGTATTGTGCATTCAGAGCGGTGAGGCAAATGGCGGCACATGAATAACAGACAGTTGAGGTTAAGTTTTGTTATTCACTGTGGCGATACGGATAAAGGGTCCAAGCGTTCGCAACGTTTTGCGATGGCTAATCTGATGTCTGTCAGTTCACGGAATAGGCGCAAAAGTTGTAGCCTGTGAATTGAATGGTTTTTCGTGGTGGCCTATAAAAGTGCACTGGACAGCAAACCCCAAGGACCATGGACGGCGTTATATCTCCTTCACAACGGCCTAGGACAATGTTTGAAAACCGGGTCCATTTTGATAGAGTATAAAAGGAGGGCCTTGACACGACATGTTGCGAAGCAAACAGTTAATCAACTGCAGTCGCTGTATCTTGATGCCAAAGACCATAAATATTTTCAACTTGTTAGATACCTTTAAAAATTAGCAGCATGCGAATTCGGTATGGTATCGACGCTCAACAGTTTTACGAATTCCCCCACATGAATAATGTCCTGTTTTGAGTGTAGCTAAGAATTTCTGGCGATTTGGAAAATGTTGTCATGTTGGATGAATAGGTTTGCGTTTCACGTTGTGGGATGGAACTAGGTTTAGGAGAAAACCTCACGGAGTACAGTGCTCTAATCATTAGAATTGTCAATTGCAGGGCTGGTGAGTGGTTGGTGGTGTCTTGCTGTGGGGTGCATTTTATGGCACAATTGGGCCCATGATTTAAGTGGGGCAACGTTTGAATTGGAACAGGATTCTAACAGACATTGAAAGCCGGTGCATCTTCATAGCAGCAGAGTATCATCTACAATATATATTTTTCAGCATGATAATGACATCTCAAGGCTGGATTGTCTAGGAACGGTTCACGAAACATGACAGTGAATTGCTTACTGCAGTGGCTGACAGTCGCAAGATATACTGACTCAATTAACGCATCTGTGGATGAGATGGAAAGTCATTTCAAGAGTCGAATCATACAGCACTTGGCGAAGGTAGGAAAGCATTGGGCGAAATCATGGGACAGCAATTCCTGTGGAACACTTGATAATTGTAGAGTCATGACATAGAGGTGTTCTAGGGCAAAGGGGTGCATTCAATTTAGGAAGTGTTTAGTGTTATTTGTACACCTCTGAATATATTTTTTTTTATAAGATGTGATACTAAATAATTCTTCCAATAATATTTATCTAAAAACACTTCCCTGCGAGATCTTATAGATGGCATGAATGAATGGGGGGCCCCATTGATTTATATTAAACTGATTGAGTCGATCAGAGCATATAGACAAGAATATGCTGGGAAAATGTGTTTACCTGGTATCCATAGTACCTGGGGTGAGTTACTTAGGGTGTAATGTGGGAATTATATTTTTTCCATTTGATCACTATTATAATTGAAAGTAAATCATCTTGAGTAATAATATTCAATCCTTCGTTATGGAAGCCTAAATAAGTTCAGGAGAGGAAAAATGGTGCTGACAATGTCAGACTATGTTGCTTGATTAACTGGTGGACTTAGTTTCCAGAATGATTTTTTTGAAGTGAACTACGTCATACTGTACCCATGCATGATAATTTGTTTAAGGTCTTTTGCGGTCGAGTAGTGAATTACTTTTAACTTAATACGTAGAGTAATTCAAATGTATTGTTAAGTCACATTCTGTCTTGACGATTGGTCCCAGTACATTAGTTTCAGGCTGTGTATACAGAATGTTGGTTACAGTTTGATTGATATCATTAAACAAGGTAACAGGCCTAGTGCAATAGGATCATAAGACTCACGAAATATAATGTTCTCCAACAATAGAAATGTTGAAGCTGTAGTCTCTGTACAGGACAGAGGGTCTGAAACAACTGAATGACTGTACTGGTTACAAGTCTACCTTCGTGCATTAATAAAGTCCAAACCTCATGATTGAGGTCAGGATAAGTGCTCTCTAATGAATGTGTACTTCTCTGGGTTTTCATCTTTAACCGTCATTTGTTTGTAAGGTGCCCTATCTGAGCAGTAGAATTAAGGGAATTGTTAACATGAACCATTTTGCAATATTTTATTTTTGATAGATAAGGCAAGTACTTCAGACAATGAATTGTTTCTTTAGGCCATCAGCCAAGAGATTAGCTGAGATACAGTAGAGGCTAGTTCCTGTAGGAGTTAAGATCACGTTTGTGGAATTGTTGATGGATTTGTAGAATTGTCCATGAAATACAGAAGAAATTTATAAAGAGGAGAACAACAGTTTTTTGCAGTGGGGGGCTGGTTAATGAAATAACAATGGGGAAGAGGCTTGGCTTTCAGCTGTCATAACGAAATGATGGTACCCAATGCAGCCCTTGCTTATGATGGCAGGGAAAGCCGAATTTTGAGATGTAGTAGATTGTGAGTGAATTGGCAATGGGAAAACTCCATGAAATAGCAAAGGGTACATAATAATGTTCATAATAACTGTGACCGAATTGCTACGCAGTGGACGGTGGCTACCTCAAATGGGAACCAGTCAAAATAGGATGTCAGAACAAATGATGGTTCTACTTGACAACAGATGAGAGTAAAACACACATGGTTGCAACACGATTGTGGCCAAGGATTTGGGAGAAACACAAGAACAGCACAAACATGTGTCAATAGCTCTTCCTTCGTCAAATAGTGGCAGGCGCAGTCAAAAAGTAACTCAGGTGTATTTCCTTCTTGCCTTCTTGCTTACGGCTGAGGTTTAAGAGTGTTGGATCCATATGTTGCTTATATATTGCCTTACTGCTTAGTATGAATCATTACTTTTGTGATAAATGGGAAGGGGAACCGTGAAAATTCATGACTTACTACTCCCTACATCATTAAAAGCCATCACCTTATTCCTATTTATGTCTTATCCTACCCAGCAACGACCGAGAGGGCGTGATACATCTATCACACACCCTGTAACATTCTGAAATCGAATCTCGTCTCTCCAGTAGTTCTCTGCAGCTGCTACCAAACATTATTTTTTTGATTACGTGTCATCTCTGCGGTACACGCTGATACATTGCTATGATGCTAAGCAACCTCAATGAATATAATATCTCATTGGCCTATCCTCTGTTTTGGCAAAGATTCTATTCAGGGAATATCTCAGAATCCCTCACATTGATCCACCTACATTACTTCTTCATTCTCTGATACAATCTTTATACCCTCAATTTTCACCTCCGAACTCAAACTTTGGTGTGCGGCCATCTGTTTTATTACTACTCTGATATCATCGTTTCTCGACTTACTCTCCCTTTGCCATTTTATCTTCAACAGAGTACAAACCGATCTTGCCTCCTTAGTCTTTTTAATCCTCTTCTTTTCCTCGAATCTCGCATCTTAATCAATTACACTGCTCTTCTGAAATATTCCAGGCCTCCTGAGGCTTGCTAAGCTCCCTGTACCCATCCACTTTCACAATCCTGTGTTACCAAGAAAGAATGCAGGTAGTGACATTGTTTTAAGTATTATTCAACCTCAAACAGATTGTTGGCGGGTTATGAAGTGTTAAGTGCATCCATAGTGTATAGTGAAGTATGTGCATAATGTAGCAGAGTGCAGGATAACTCGAATGTGGGTGCAGTTGCACACACTAATTGAAGAGAAGACTACATACAATCAGATAAGAATCTGAGACACAAACGCGCTCATCTGTCTTAGTATGTGGTGGCATGTATTGATGCGGTCTGGTCAAAAAGAGTATGCCATGTCTAAGGACAGTTGTAGAGTGGTCAGACTTTCTGGATGTTTTAAGTTAAGTCTATGTGTTCATCTGGCAATCTCTGATATCTTGATTTGGTGGATTTTGGTATGATGGTGGGCTCCCATTGCAGAAAATAATACTGCTGTGGGAATAAGTGTAGACAGGTGGTTATAAGTTTGTTTCATGTTATAAGTGCGTATATGTGCAGTGAGATCTGGTATGCGTTCCATAGTAGGTATGGAGACAGTTCTGTATCATGTAGAATAGAGCATGTCGTAAGTCCGGGTGTTCGAGAAGTGTGGTATAGGGCAAGGAGCACGCTGAATTCTTACTCAGGGTCTTTAATCTAGCCACTTCAGGTTAGCTTTCACATTCAGCTCAGGCTTCATACCGTACTAGATGGTGGATTTTGCTCGTGCCACTCCGTAAAGGTGTCAATGCTTCCAGTGAACAGTTTAAGCTTTATCATTCTTCTGTGGAGTGTTATTTTTATTTTGGTGTTCGGATAGGGTTTTTTTTTAGCTGTTCGGTTGGCAGTAATATTTTTGTTGAGGCAGTCAAGTTTTGATAGTCGAAGTCTTACACCCGTCATAAAAAGTGATTGGTTACAGTAGGGGTGGAGTGGCGTGAGGGGGGGGGGGGGGGGGGTGGGGGTGGGAATATGGACGGGATTCTTCAATAAGTGGTTTGCGATATTCAATTGAGAGGTATAGCATCTATACTGTGTAGTATTGCGTGACTAAGACTCCTCGCAAAAACATGCAACATTTCAATACAGATTTCTTGTTGTATCTATTTTGAGGAAGTGTTTCTGGCTATATTGTTACTACGGTGGCTCAAGAGAGACAAACAGTAATATTGCTTCTTTCTTCTAGTTCCTCAAGCGAAGGTCTTTAGGTAGTGCGAGCACAGAAGTTTGCATCACCTAGCTGAGTTCTGCTAGGAGCAAACTGAACCTATGTATGGGGACGCCTTTACTCTAGAAAAGTTACTGCAAATTTCATCAGGCTATGGTGTAAAATAGTCAAAATTAGAGCCATCTTATGGGCAAAAGTGCCATATTTGATCTATTGTTAACGTCTTTGATGTGCTTATCATTGCACAAGCCCCTTTTTCCCCCACTCCTATCGATCTGATTTCATTGGTCCTTAACTCGCAAACCAGACACTTCATTTAGGATATATGAGAAAGCTCAGAGTTAGCCTACCCCAGAGAAGGTTCGTTTTAGAGTATTTGTTGCCTTGGAAATGTACACTGAACAAAAATATACACACAACATGTATAGTGTTGGTCCTGTGTTTCATAAGATGAAATAAAAAAATCTCAAAAATGTTCCATATGCAAAAAAGGCTTATTTCTCTCATTTTGTGCACAAATTTGTTTACATCGTTGTTAGTGAGCATTTCTCCTTTGCCAAGGTAATCCATCCACCTGACAGGTGTGGCATATCAAGAAGCTGATTAAATAGCATGATCATTACACAGGTGCACCTTGTGCTGGGGACAATAAAAAGCCCCTAAAATGCGCAGTTGTGTCACAATACAATGCCACAGATGCCTTAAGTTGAGGGAGTGTACAATTGGCATGCTGACTGCAGCAATGTCCACCAGAGCTGTTAACCATAAGGTGCCTCAAACATAATTTTAGAGAATTTGTAGCCACGCTGGGAGGGAGGCTGACAAGTATTTGCATATAATAATGTATTTTTGTGGGGACAAACTCATTCTGATTGGCTGGGCCTGGCTGCAAGTGGGTGAGCCCTCCAAGGCCCACCCAATGGCTGCACCCCTGTACAGTCCCCGATAGAGCTCTTCAATTACCAGTAATATATCCTGAAAAAGGATACAATATGCGCTACTTCAAAAATTATGATATATATGATTTAAATCATCTAAAATAATTGTGTTCCACAAAGTAGGCCTTTTCACACTTAAATCACAAGTGGTTCCACAACTACTTACCCAATCACTTCAAAAAGTAACCGATAAAAAAGTATAGAAATGATTTTAGACCTGATTGAACTTGTAAGTGTGCCGTAATGATGAAGTAAGCTATGGCAACCATTAGGCGGTCATCATATCATATACAATCATTTATGAGCATCACAATGTGATGTAATTGTGCCAGGCGAGACCCAGCACCCCCCCCTGACAGACAGCAAACACCCAGAGCCACATTAGGCCTTTACCAATATCCAGTCTATTGTGTGAAAATACAGTACTATTTAGTACTAGTAAAGCTCATAAACATAGTAAAAACCCACACTGTAGCAATTGATCACTTCACAGCTACTGTACAGAAGCATCATGAAGTGATTGTCCTCTGATGCGGACCCTATTCCCACATCAGTGTACTATTTTGACCATGCTGATAATAACTTTATTAGGTTGTTTGGGATGCACATAGGACTATGTAAAAAAACATACCCTTTTTCGGTCCTCACAATTTCCAATTTGCGTTAAATGAACTCATTTTTGCTAAGTGAAAATTAGGACAACAACAAAGAAATGTATTCAATAAAAAAACTGTACTGTTGTAATTTCAATGTAGATTCCATTGTAAATGGTAGACATTGTACAACAAGGTAACTCTTCAGGATGTGGCAGAGTATGAAACCTTTGCACTGTCTCTGAGCAGTGTTTTTTCTCCACTCATTATGACATCACTGTGATGTCATATGGGGACACTTTGCGAGTTTGGCATCTCGGGATAATGTGCTGTGTGCAGACCACTTTCACGCATATGAACTAGTGCAATCATTGTATTTCCTCCTCCATGAATGTATAATTGCAAAATTACAGATTTTTACAATTGTGTGTCACCCTATGGACTCCCAATCACGGCAGAATGTGATACAGCCTGGATTCAAACAGGACTGTAGTGACGCCTCTTGCACTGAGATGCAGTGCTTTAGACCGCTGCAACTTCAAGAATTTACTGAGTTACAGTCCATATAGGAGGTCAATTGAAATGAAATCATTAGTCCTAATCTATGGATTTCACATGC
>NW_019947960.1:49411-56154 GCF_002910315.2 Salvelinus sp. IW2-2015
AGGAAGGTCTGCATTCTGCACTGGTAGTATTCTTAAGAAGGTCTACATTCTGCACTGGTAGTATTCTGAGGAAGGCCTGCGTTCTGCACTGGTATTATTCTTAAGAAGGTCTGCATTCTGCAATGGTAGTATTCTTAGGAAGGTCTGCATTCTTAGAATAAAGTTGAAAAAGAATGGAAGAATTTCTGAATTGGAATGATTCCAAAAGTTCATTTTCCTAATAGGCTAATATACAGTAATAAAACATGTTTTCTCTATGATATTTATTACCCATACACATGTAAATGTTTTTAGATAGTAATATCAATGACCATCAAGCTATTAAGTAATAAAAATGTGTGTCATACAGATTGGGGTGGATAAAGGGGTGATCAAGCAGCGCTCCACCTCCTCCATTCTTCGTCCCGTCTCCCCGACACTGCCAGCTTTCCACAGGTACAACCTCCATAGGTACCTCGCCAACAKCCAATCGGAGCCTGACCAGCATGCTGCCGGCACCCAGAAGGACCCATCTAAGAAACACTCAATCTTTCCCCCTCTGGACACACAGAGCTGCACCTCCCCTAATAAATGGCCTCCTTCTCAGTCCAAGAAGTCACATCCACACGCTTCACACCGATTTGCTGTCCCATCCCACCCCCTGGCTTCCGGCCCTCCTGCCCGGATGAGACAGACCCATCCGCATGTCCACCCCAGATCCTCATTGACTGGCCAGGCAAAGGTCAAGGAAGAGGTCCATAGGCCAGAAATTACATCGTCTGAGGAATTGTCTGAGGAAGTTCAACGGMGAGGCGCAGAAATTGCGAATATGTATAAAGCACAGCTGAAAGAGAGGATGGCCCAAAAGAGAAAGGAAGAGATTCTGAAGAAAAGGGTAAACAACAATGACAAGAACGATGACACTGAGGCCTCCTGCTCCTCTGCAGTAGAACATTCTAATACCCCTTCCACAGCCCCCGAGCGCCCTGCCAGCCCAGACGCCACGCCAGTGGCCGCCCGAGAGGACACTCAGGGGGAAACCCAGGAGGACCTGGCAGACGTTGTGAATGTGCTCAAGAGGCAATCATCTGATCTATACCTGCCTGACAACGTTTGTGAGGAGTCACTCACATGGAAGTCCATTTACGAGGAGCTGTGCCCGCTCGCTCACAGGGTGAACACAGAAGCTGACTACATCAAGGCGCTCCGCGTCATCACTGAGAAGGCTGTGACTCCCTCGTGCTCGTCTGAGGATGATGTGTCTCAGAGTGTGAGTGAGGACACAAGTMAGGAGGGGAGTAGTGAAAGTGAGGAGAGCATGAGTGGACAACAGCAGAGATGTCTACACAGGGAACCTTATGGTGAGAGGGACAGGAAGGAGATTGATAGTGGTAAAATGGAAGGGAGATATGCAACCGCCAATGCATTGTCTATGATGGCAAGCCGAGGGAAAGAAGAACTTAATGCCATGAGTTACGTAGACAGGATCAAATATTTCAAGGACGAGGCTAAGAGAAATGAAGAGATGATGAAGATTGAAAGGAGGAAGGAAAAAGCCAGGGACGAAGAGCTCAAAAAGTGGGAAAAGAGACAGAAGAAATTGAATGAGGAGGAAAGGAAAAGGACAGACGAAAGATATGGAAATAAAAAGAGTTATGAGTTGTATTTAGATAGAAAGTGGTGAGTGGCTAGAGAGGTTTGGATAACTACAAGAATACCGCGACATACTATAAATAGATTGATGAAAGGTCTCCACAAAGATAAGAAGCGTATTAAAGAGAACATGACGAGAAATATAAGAGATAGAATAGATGAGGGAATGGCGTAATAACTAACAGTGGGTGCAAATCGAAGCCCGGACAATTTGCAGATTAAGTACAAGAGACACATGAGAGAGAGGAGGTCAGCTAGTGAGTCTGAGAAAGAGATGGGAGAAAAAGAAGGGGAGAAGATGTTTTGTTCACGAGTGACAACCGGTAGAAATAGAAGATAGTAAATGAATTGAGAATCTATGGTTATGGAGAACTTGGGTGCTTCGCGAGAGTGTGTAACAGTGGAAAATGGAAGATGTGATTACGTGGAAGGTCGCTGTGGGCCTGCAGCCTAGCAGCATTGACCAAGAAGACTAGCTCCGTGCAGCCGCTTAGGAGCAGATACCCGAGACCTACAGATGACGCGTAACCAGGAGTTCACTGCATTACTGCATTACGGCTGACTTGTCGGGGAAGAAATCCATTGTTTCCGGCCTAGGATATTCCAACGAGCTTCTGGTCCCACTTCGTTTTCACCACTCGCCTCATCAACTCATCCCTGACCCGCTCGGCTACGTCCTATCCGGTTTGCATAAAGATAGTACAGTTCGAAGCAGTATTTGCCATACGCCACGCTTCTCTGGGAAGAAAAAACCTATACCTACGACCGCGCTTCCACGGCGACAGGTCATTTAAGCACGCAAAACTGAGGTGATTGCGCCACAGACACGCGATTACGGGGTCTAAGAGGCATGGGCGGGAGGAGGCGTCTTAGGTCAAACGGAATCCTAAAGTCACGAAGTCTTCTTCTCCTAGTTCTTCAGCACTGGAGTATGCACAAATGATACTGCAGAGATGATGAGGAAAGACGGGTGACCGATTGCCTTCTGGGGGCCAGCTCTCCATCGCTATCCCGAGCTACTGTACCCGAGATGTAGAGAAGTGTGGTGTTTGTCCGCTGTGTCGAGATTAAAACGCGCGCTAGGGTTACTAGAGTAGGTCAAAATCTGGGTTGGTTCTGCGAATTTTCTCGAAGGTACAGGTCTAATCTGAAGTCAGGTCCAGGCGTTGTGCGAGTTGCTTGAGTAGGAGGGAGCTCTAGGCTCGCAGCGTCGCTCACAGATGAGGCAGATTCAATTAACGTGGAGAACTGCTCTAATGGATCCCTAAGTGCTCGCTTTGATCGGACGCGGCTGGTAGACGTTCTGGTATCGCTCGCGGCCGGCGTTCTGAGCCCGCCCGTGAGTCGCGGACGGGGTGGTACGGCTCAAAGTTAGACCGTTTCCTTGTAGTGGAAGAAGCCTCTCCCCTACACCTCTCCCTCAACGTCAAACTTGAGCTCAATGCCTGTGGAATAGATGCATATGGCATTATTCTGTCCAGAGGACGACCATGATGAGTAAAGGGGTTGATAGTCTGGGGGGTGTATGAGAGTCAAGCGTTGTTAGTCGCGCAGAGGTATGTCCATTCGAGTAGGCTTCACAATATAGTTTAGACGATACGTGGTTTGGAGAGGAAAAGTCCTTAGAATCAGATTAAGAAGGAAGTGCTTAATTCTGTGTACACAAGCTCTTGACTTAGTTAAAGGCGATAACTACAGTTGATTATATGGTCACCGGAGTAGGTAATATTATATTTTGTTGCTAGATGAGTGATAAATTCGCGTTCCAGGCTGGAGTGCGGCTCCAATCGCTAGACGCCTTAAGCTTTTTTTGTTAAGAATATGCTTAGGGAGAGGTTGCTGAATTGGTTATTTCAGGGGTATAGAAAAGAATTTATACTCCGTCAGGACAGACAAAAAGGGTAGAGCGGTAGTGGATGGTTAAATGAGCGATGTAACTGGGCTAATCGAGCCGTTTCTACCAGGTGTGGGTGACGTAAGCGAAAAGACATGTGATCAATATGTGGCAGTAGTGTATACTGATCAGGCTGTGTTTACCTTTTATATACGAGAGGACCACACTATTGTCTTTTATTAAGAACCGAGAGCGGTGATGTTGGTAACTACCGAGGAAAGTGAACAATGTAGGATGGATATAAAGTTGGCCTTACACACTTTAAAGTCGAGGCTACTGATTCTTAAGAGTGAGGCTCCATAGGAACTTATTCGTCGCTGATACAACGAAAAGGAGATCGAAACTCAATGCTCGAGTGTCTACTATGAAACTCACCGTCTCTGCACTATCCAATCGACTGTGCCTTATGCAGAAGCCAAGGAAAAGTGGTAATCTTGGAATCTTTCGCTCCTGTTCCACGTCTTTTCTGATGGACAGGTGGCGATAGATTGCGCATTTCTGTCTTGGCCCTTGTCGGCGATTTCATGGAACATTAAATAAGTGAGTGGTTCTGGATTGTGATCAATACCGGGCTGAGGTTCCTCATGATACGACCACGTGCTCTGGCCTGTTCTCGGCAAAAGCCTGCTTAGAGTCTCTGACGTCACTGGGCGAAGATGTAACAAAGGAAGGCAACGGAGAGATCGCTGCACTTGGGTGCTACTCCTTGCCAGGTGGCGGGCTGGAAGAGCAAGAACTGGGTGGCTCACCGCGGATTTTGTCGGCTTTATGCTCCTTGATGTAAGTCCGCTAGAGTCAAGAAGTAAGACTGGCGGCATAGGTCAGGATGGTAGAGGTCGGATGGAGGGCTGTTAGCAAGCGATAAATCCTTATTGCTCTGCTTTCAGCCTCCTAGACCGTAAGAAGGGCGGGCTATGAATAGAGACAGAGTGATTTCTTGGCGTGATCAGTCTACAGTGGCTGTGCGGAGACAATTGCTAGGCTGTTGCAAGTTCTACAGTACAATTGCCAAGAGCGGGTGTGGGTGGGCTTGCCCGTTCTCTGTACTTATATCGCAGAAGGTTTACAATATTGATTCTATAGGTTGAGATGGGAGTAGAAAATTGCGTATTCATAAGAGAGAGCATCCTCACAGGTGGGATATTTATGTGATGTGGTGTTGTTAGTCACGTCAGTGTTCAAACTGGCGTCTTGGGCCACCTTAGATTCGCAGTTTATCGACAGGCTAGGTAAGTGTACAAAGTACGTGCTAGAATTGGTAGGGCGCGGGTTTAGTCTGAAAGCATAGGGGACGTTCAAATCCAGGCTCGAGTATGATTAGTGGGGAGTGAGGGATTTTGATCGCTCGACCGTCTGTGATTTACTGAGGACAGCAACGTCGCTCTCTTTTGATTGTTTTTTTTGATGACATGTGGGAGGACGCATACGCATTGGTCGTGCCTGTGCCATTAACCTGTCGGACTAACAAAGTGGTGATTATATTTCTTCTAGGCATCGCCGTGCAGAGCCGTTCTAAGTTGTGATATGAGTGACAATGGATGTCATATGATCCAACAGATGTTTCTTCTCACAGCTGGCCTGATTCTTCGTATGTTAGCCCTGTCGGTCTGTGTTGCTAAATATCTTGGTCACCTGGCTTTGCCCGATGTTGTGATGAGCCTTCGCTGTCAATGCTTTACCGCTCAATGATACTCCGATTTGGGGTGCTCTACAGACACCGGTATGCGATCGTGAGCAGGACGGGACCATGGGCGGTTCTTGGGCTTATAAGAGGAACCGTTTATGAAACACCTTATTGTGTATGGGAGGTCTTGCTGAGTGCCAATTGGATTCAAGGTTAAGTGATTGTCTGTACACGCACTTCCAGTGAGGTCGTTTGTTAGTTGTTTAGAGTAGTTATTTAGGTATCTGTAGTGTGTTGTCTCGGATGTTCTGTTCTTATTCCCACCACAATGCCAAGGGGCGTGAGATTAGGCGGCTCGGCGTTCATTGCCACCCCCACCCTTGTCTTTGTGGGAGTCCACTTCCGCCCTCCATCCCCTGCGCGTCACGACATCGTAGAGTGTCTACCAATTTAGGATTATTCTGAGTGAAGGGCTATAAGATTACAGAGGTCTCCTTTGGCTTTCTGATTCTGTGTCCAGATCTAATCCAAAATAGGGGGTTCGGCATGGGGCTACGTGCCACCTCCAAGATATTGTGTGTATTGGGGAGGAACAAGGCGGTATATACGTGCCTCACAATGATGCGACGGCAGGGGTTTAGTTAAAAGCGTGTCGGAAGTCGATAAGGGTTGTCTTATACCAACTATAATTTCAGTCCGCAGCAGGTGAGTTGCCAGCCATGTGGTGATAACCACGCACTAGGCGGTCTTGTTTAAGGAATCTTATTATCTAGGATTTAGGATTAAATGTAATTCGCTTCTCACCCCCCTGGCCGCCCCGCTCTCATCAATAGAGAAGTAACTGTTCAAGAGGCTGATGCCACCGTTACGCCACTTATGGAATTTAAATGTATATGGGGAAGTTCGGGATTCTGGGTGTGCCTTTTGGGCCAATGCATCTGCGTATCGGCTAGCTGCAAATACAGATTAGTGGTCGCAGATGCACGCGCTACGAATTTGTAAGTCGCCCGTGACGTCTGCCTGCCCGTCTGATTTGAGGGCTTAGAGGGGCAGATGCATCCGGAAGAGAGAAGGGATTAGACTGATTAACCCGTGGTAATCCTCGATGTTAGATTGTTTTTATTCATTGTTTGGTTTCACGATTCTCCAACATTCGTTGCCGTGCATAGCTGTGGCCCTCCTGCGTTTTTGTATTTTCATCGCTAGTGAGGATGGGCTGAGTTGTGGGGCACTGAAATAGAGTCATCTGAGGAGCTTCGGGGTTTTTAAAGGGTGGCGGGATTGCTTTGTTGGAAAATTCTGATGGTGAACTAGCGTTTAGAATGAGTTCTGAATCGTACTTGGCCACAGATGGTGGACATAATGCCGTCAGTTAGCCGCGCTTCAACTTTGTGTGATCAATCGGTTCCTTGGAAATTCAATTATATTTATGTTAGTATTTGTGGTCAGAATACTCGTATAGTGCCTCTACAGGACAATATTCCGGGCGAGAGCGGGCAAGGGGCTAGAGCCGAATATGCTACAGGCGACGGATGTCTTCGAGAAGGGTAGGCTAGTGGCTGATCAGGAGGTGATTCAAGTACTCTGCCTACT
>NW_019947961.1:0-4782 GCF_002910315.2 Salvelinus sp. IW2-2015
TGCAGGCATGAAAGGGTCCAACACCACAAGTCCGTGCCTCCATCATTCTGAAATGCGAAGATTGTCCAAAATCAATTGAACTTTAACCCACAGGTGGATCCACTCCATTATTCAAGTTCAGTAAACCACATCATTCAAGTCGATGCATCCATAGTAGAAACATCCGATGCTACTCGATGCTGTGGCAATTCTCGAAGCTTATTATTAGCCAAAGGCGCACTGAACCTACGTTCTTATGTAAATCACTAGTGCCCGGAGTGTCACAACAAAACAATCGATTTTAATTACAATTTTGCCAAAAATTCTAAAAACACTGGTGCTTTCACTTTGTCAGCTTATGGGTTATTGTGTGTAGATATACCACTATTTTGTTATTGGATATTAAATCCATTTGTAGAATAAGGCTGCTAATGGTAACCAAATGTGGTAGAAAAGCTCTATTATGGCGGCCGCTACTTTCCGAACTCGTCTATCTGTATCCCTTCGTAAATAACTGGGACTCGCGGCTTGGTTCTCACTTTGGCAATATCTTCACGTGTTTAATTACCCCCACCCCTATATTAAATGCCCTCATTTCCGGGACATGCAATAAATGTCACTCTGGCTGTGAAGTGGAGGAGTTTTAATTGGATGACTGCACTGTGGCGACCCGGTCTCATGTCCTTTTCTGGAAAGTGCCCCACTCTGAGTTCCGGTAGCAAACACGGTGCCAACCGGAGGACCCCCTTGATCTGCCGCCTCAACCGACGGACGTTCAGGCGGATGCCATCGTGGATCCCACCCCTCCTCTCGCCTACCAATCAGTCGTGCAACCTCTACGCTACCCTAACGCCCCCCTTCCCCCACCACCCCCGCCTTGGCCCGAGTGCTGGTGGGTCCTTGGTCCTGTTTGCCCCCCTGATAGTACCACTCGCGCACCCCCACGACATGAGGCTATTACTGGCGTATGCTGCGCGCCTGCTGTTGTACGCCCTGCTGGTTTAAGTGTGCCTAGCACTTGCTAACCTACCTCCTGAACCGTGTACCACCACACACGCACCCACAAATCCACCTCTCCTACCGGCTCCCATGCTTCGGTGGGGAACCACACCCCATGCGAGTCCTGTTTGCCTCTCTGCGTCTCACAAAGACAACAGCGGTTGACCGGACAAAAATTTCACATTTGTTAGCTGGGTCAGAAAGTCTTCTGGTTTGGAAGGCTAGAAAGCTCGATTAAGCAGCCCGTTTTGCGCTAAATTGCAGTCGGTACTTGCTTGCCGTGCGGATAAGCAGAGAGATCTGTTTATGACAGGCTGGCTGGGAGTCTTTTGACGACCAATTTTTAGGCGGGCCTTCCTGTGAACCCCACCTGGTAAATAGGTCAGGATGGCAGGAAGCTTTGCCCCAGTGATGTACTGGGCCGTACGCACTACCCTCTGTAGTGCCTTGCGGTTGGAGGCCAAGTAGTTGCTATACCAGGCAGTGATGCAACCAGTCAGGATGCTCTCGATGGTGCAGCTGTAGAACTTTTTGAGGATCTGAGGACCCATGCCAAATCTTTTCAGTCTCCTGAGAGGAATAGGCTTGTCGTGCCCTCTTCATAACTGTCTTTGTGTGTTTGGATCATGATAGCTTGTTGGTGATGTGAACACCAAGGAACTTGAATCTCAACCTGCTCCACTATAGCCCCGTCGATGAGAATGGGGGTGTGCTCAGTCCTTTTCCCGTAGTCCACAATCATCTCCTTTGTCTTGATCTCATTGAGGGAGAGGTTATTATCCTGGTACCACACGGCCAAGTCTCTGACCTCCTCCCTATAGGCTGTCTCATCGTTGTCGGTGATCAGGCCTACCGCTGTTGTGTCGTCGGCAAACTTAATGATTGTGATGGAGTCGTGCTTGGCCATGCAGTCATGGGTGAACAAGGAGTACAGGAGGGGACTGAGCACGCACCCCTGAGGGGCCCCTGTGTTGAGGATCAGCGTGGCAGATATGTTGTTGCCTACCCTTACCACATGGGGGAGGCCCATCAGGAAGTCCAGGATCCAGTTTCAGAGGGAGTTGTTTAGTCCCAGGGTCCTTAGCTTAGTGATGAGCTTTGAGGGCACTATGGTGTTGAACGCTGTGCTGTAGTCAATGAACAGCATTCTCACATAGGTGTTCCTTTTGTCCAGGCAGGAAAGGGCAGTGTGGAGTGCGTCTGTGGATCTGTTTGAGCGGTATGCGAATTGGAGTAGGTTTAGGGTATCCGGGAGGATGCTGTTGATGTGAGCCTTGACCAGCCTTTCAAAGCACTTCATGACTACAGACGTGAGTACTACGGGTCGGCAGTCATTTAGGCAGTTTACCTTAGTGTTCTTGGGCACAGGGACTATGGTGGTCTGCTTGAAACATGTTGGTATTATAGACTCAGACAGGGAGAGGTTGAAAATGTCAGTGAAGACACTTGCCAGTTGGTCAGCGCATGCTCGGTGTACACGTCCTGGTAATCCATCTGGCCCCACGGCGTTGTGAATGTTGACCTGTTTAAAGGTCTTAATCACATCGGCTACGGAGAGCGTGATCACACAGTTATCTGGAACAGCTGATGCTCTCATGCATGCTTCAGTGTTGCTTGCCTTGAAGCCAGCAACATATGCCATATTATTTTTTATTTTTTTAAATATATGTTTTTAATTAGACAGTAGTTGCAATATTATTATTATTACGTAATTGTTAATGTTAACAATTTATGATCAGTCACATTCATTTAATAAATGAAGGCCAAAGTAAATATGGTTGTAAACTCAAGTGCTCCAATAATTCACCTCAGTGTCTCCAGTTTACATTGCAGACTCCCYAGTCCAGCAGACAGCAGCTCCACTCCTGAATCCTGCAGGTCATTGTCACTYAGATCCAGCTCTCTYARGTTTGAGTTTGAGATGAGAACTGAGGCCAACTGTTCACAACATCTCTCTGTGAKTTTACAGCTATTCAACCTAAAATGAAACAAGTTGGACAGAACAAATTGGATACAAATCATCCACTACTTAGATTCTACTCATGAAACTCTTAGAAGCCAAAGTAACAGGCCAGTATCACTTCAGAGGCATAACAATAGACTCATTGTTAATTTCCATTCACATTTCCATTCACAGTTTTTATGTGAGAAAAGTCATACAGTATAAAAAAATAATCATAACAGCTGTAATGGAAACAGGAAGTTTTGGTACATTTTTATAAATACCAACAGATAATTTGTTCTCATGCTATTTTACATATTTTGCCATGAGGCTGAGAAAAAAAAGTTGCTGTTTGAAAGACGGGACAATCAACATTTCTCTAAAGGCCTTAAAACACTATAGGACTATAATCTAAAAAATTAAAAGCCTTTTATGGTGTCTGACGATCCAGAAATCCAGAAATGTGCGTCTTATGCGTTTTATTTTTTTCTACAAAATTAGGAGGTTGTTTCCTTTACAATGTATGATAGCTGATACTTTGGCCTATCAAAATATATATTTAAAATGTTGTTAATATTGATTGTTTAATTCTAACATTAGATGATTCAAATATGTAATACAAAACTCCAAACTTATGTTTTATAGTACTATTAAATGCTTCAGGGTTAACCCTATTACAGGGGCTGAGTCACTGGCTTACTGGTGCTCTTCCATGCCGTCCCTAGGAGGGGTGCGTCACTTGAGTGTGTTGAGTCACTGACGTGATCCTCCTGTCTGGGTTGGCACCCCCCCTTGGGTTGTGCCGTGGCGGAGATCTTTGTGGGCTATACTCGGCCTTGTCTCAGGATGGTAAGTTGGTGGTTGAAGATATCCCTCTAGTGGTATGGGGGCTGTGCTTTGGCAAAGTGGGTGGGGTTATATCCTGCCTGTTTGGCCCTGTCCAGGGGTATCATCGGATGGGGCCACAGTGTCTCCTGACCCCTTCCTGTCTCAGCCTCCCAAGTATTTAATGCTGCATGTAGTTTATGTGTCGGGGGGGCTAAAGGGTCAGTCTGTTATATCTGGAGTACTTCTCCTTGTCTTATTCTGTGTCCTGTGTGAATTTAAGTAAGGCTCTCACTCTAATTCTCTCTCTTGGAGTACCTGAGGCCCCTACAGGACCATGCCTCAGGACTAACCTGGCATGATGACTCCTTGCTGTCCCCAATCCACCTGTCCGTGCCTGCTGCTCCAGTTTCACACTGTTCTGCCTGCGGATATGGTAGCCCTGACCTGTTCACCGGACGTGCTACCTGTCCGCAACAACCTGCTGTTTTTTCAAACTCTATATTCTAAGAGAACATGCAGGAGCGGTAGAGATACTTCATGATGCGCTTTATGAAAAAGCCAAATTTTAACAGTTTACCTTCCTGAGGTGCTGACCTGTTGCCCCCCTCTTACAACCTTTAGGGGAGTTTGTCCCAGCCCACCCTGCTTCTCTAGCACCTGCATTTCTTTGCTGTTGGGTTTTAAGGCTGGGTTTTCCTGTACAGCACTGAGATATCAGCTAATGTAAGAAAGGGTTATTATAAAATCATTTGGATTTTTATTAGCATTTGGCCTGTATTTTTCTAGATTCAGAACATACAACATTTAAATAAAGCTAAACACTATCTCTTAAGTCTAAACACAGAAAATATTCAATTGTTTAAGTATATGTTGCAGAAATATTTTAGCAGAAAGATATTCAATAGACCAACTAAATCAATCTGAAAGGGGTTAGCCATCAGTGACGGAGTTGACAAAAAGCATAGTGTGATACGCAGCGATCTTCGTATATCCACGAGTGTGCAGTGGTTCAGATCCAACAAAAAGGTTGCCTG
>NW_019947961.1:7565-9278 GCF_002910315.2 Salvelinus sp. IW2-2015
ATTTACCACCCCAAGATATCCCTGCACAATGTCTATTTTCTCCCCTACTGGATGGAAACTACAAGTGTAATGGCTGAGCTCAATGCAATGGCACTTATACATATAGATCCTTCAAACTCCCCCAAACAGGGAAACAGATCCCAATCAAAAAAGTTATCACCTGCTCCACTAAGGCAGTTATCTTATAACTTGTCCAAGGGGGGGAAATTATTCTGGTAAAACAAAGTGTGAGTTAAAAGTACGAATCTCAGAGCATCAAAGCACCAAACTCGACTTACCCATTTGCGGCCCACTTTTTGGAAGCGAACCACTTGATTTCATCCCTACGTTATATCAGCATCGAACATGTCACCCTCCCTAGGAGAGGGGGTGRCCTCGACAATTGTTTGTTAAAACGAGAGGCTGCCTGGATCTTTCATTTATAGGCCCTTGCTCCCTTCGGTCTCAACGTAGACTTTGATCTGAAGCAATTCTTGTGATTCTTGTGATTTTGCTTTTCGTTGTAAATGTTTGTAGGCTTATGTAGCCAAATTGTATCTATGATCGTATGCTATCCCTTCATCTAAAAATATATATATTTAACCTTTATTTATCCAGATTTTTCTCATTCGAGATAACATCTATTTTCCAATGGACCTGGTCCAATAGCAGCAGGGGGAACAACGTTTCAGACAAAACAACGTACATACACTAACACAACATTAAACAAAACTATAAACACACACAGTACAACAATTACATATTACGTTAAAAACACGAAAGTCTTGACTAAACAGCTGTCCTAAAGACAATTACACTCTATGATATTTACATCAGTCAAGTGTTTAAACTCCACCAACGAATCTAGATCATCACACGTTAAAATGTTCAGGAGGGAATTCCAGGACCACGGAGCTGAGTAACTAAAACTATTTCTACCATGACCTGTTCTAATGTTTGGTTCTGTTAAAAGCAAATGAGAATGAGACTGTAATTGATATTTATTTACTGACCTGACTAAAAAAGAACAGAGATAAAAATGGCATTTTACCCAAGTATTAGTGAGAATACAGTAGACGGCACACGTCAAACGTGTGATTTATGACCCTATGTTATGGGTCACGTGGTCATGTCCATGTATGGGCATCCTGCAGGACATCCTGTCAGGAAGTTCTCAAGCGCTCTAGGGAGTGCCCATATATGGGCATCCTGTCGTTCCGTTCTCACGCTTTAGACTGATGTTTATTTAACCAGATAGTGCATCTGTTCCTTTGAAGCTGTCCTGATGATTGATGTGTAGGGACCTCGTTGAACTGGGGGATCTGTTTGAACATTTCAAAGAGTATGGTCCCCCCCTGTTGTAGTGACCTAGGGCTGTGTCTATGAAACAGGAATGTCCGGGGGTTTTGGGGGCAGCCGCATTAAATAATAAGAGCTGAACACTACAAGCGACCTCGAAAAAACACTAAACAAGAAATAAAACATGTATTTTGTGATCAGTGACACACACGTGATGACAGTAACAACAGAAGCAGGACCTCGGTTGACATAACAACAGAAGCAGGACCTGGTTGACCGTAACAACAGAAGCAGGACCTCGGTTGACCGTAACAACAGAAGCAGGACCTCGGTTGACCGTAACAACAGAAGCAGAACCTCGGTTAAAACATTGAGAAAGGGAAGAGTATAAAGCAACAATATACGAAGCGCCAAAAAGCGGTTTCTAAATATGTA
>NW_019947961.1:10084-13835 GCF_002910315.2 Salvelinus sp. IW2-2015
CCTTTATTTATCCAGATTTTTTCTCATTGAGATAACATCTATTTTCCAAGGACCTGGTCCAATAGCAGCAGGGGGAACAACGTTTCAGACAAAACAACGTACATACACTAACACAACATTAAACAAAACTATAAACACACACAGTACAACAATTACATATTACGTTAAAAACACGAAAGTCTTGACTAAAACAGCTGTCCTAAAGACAATTACACTCTATGATATTTACCAGTCAAGTGTTTAAACTCCACCAACGAATCTAGATCATCACAGTTAAAATGTTCAGAGAATTCCAGGACCACGGAGCTGAGTAACTAAAACTATTTCTACCATGACCTGTTCTAATTTTGGTACTGTTAAAAGCAAATGAGAATGAGACTGTAATTGATATTTATTTACTGACCTGACTAAAAAAGAACAGAGATAAAAATGGCATTTTACCCAGTATTAGTGAGAATACAGTAGACGGCACACGTCAAACCGTGTGATTTATGACCCTATGTTATGGGTCACGTGGTCATGTCCATGTATGGGCATCCTGCAGGACATCCTGTCAGGAAGTTCTCAAGCGCTCTAGGGAGTGCCCATATATGGGCATCCTGTCGTTCCGTTCTCACGCTTTAGACTGATGTTTATTTAACCAGATAGTGCATCTGTTCCTTTGAAGCTGTCCTGATGATTGATGTGTAGGGACCTCGTTGAACTGGGGGATCTGTTTGAACATTTCAAAGAGTATGGTCCCCCCCTGTTGTAGTGACCTTAGGGCTGTTGTCTATGAAACAGGAATGTCCGGGGGTTTTGGGGCAGCCGCATTATAAATAAGAGCTGAACACTACAAGCGACCTCGAAAAAACACTAAACAAGAAATAAACATGTATTTTGTGATCAGTGACACACACGTGATGACAGTAACAACAGAAGCAGGACCTCGGTTGAATAACAACAGAAGCAGACCTGGTTGACCGTACAACGAAGCAGGACCTCGGTTGACCGTAACAACAGAGCAGACCTCGGTTGACCAACAGAAGCAGGACCTCGGTTAAAACATTGAGAAAGGGAAGAGTATAAAGCAACAATATACGAAGCGCCAAAAGCGGTTTCTAAATATGTATAGAACCAAATACCGCCCGCAACTGGCTGAAAGATCAAGTGCTGATGTCTAATGGACAACTATGGGGTACTGTTTGATTACCCGGCATGTAGAGTGTGAACTCTATACCGTAGCCGAAGGAGAGAATATACCGACCAGACTTTAGGAGTGGACTACAGTCTTGAAGACTGGCAGGTGTTTCGCAAGCTGGTGTATCCTGAACTGAGCCTTATCACCAAGGGGTATAGCGTGTTCACGGGCTACGAGAGCCGTTGGGAAGGTGCCCCTGACTCCTCAGGAGAATATTTCACAGGGTGAAAATACAAAGAAAGAATAGACTTCCATGTGGGTGGAGTTCTATATCAGCAACGAGGAAATCTGCAACAGAAACATCCGTGAAGGTGGACTGACTGGGGATTTTAGCTTATTCTTTTTAAAAGTTGGGATATAATGGAATTGAAAATGTTAGAGTTAGTGGATGCTCTTTTTGTACAGAGCCAACAAAGGCAGAGTATTGTTCAGCTAAGGAAGTGCATAATATATACGATCTGAGGATAGTCAGACGCCCTCAGAAGGTTCATCCTCAGAAGGGTCAGCCCTGAAGAAAACTCAGTACGCGGCTACGTTAATAACCACGCCCGATACCATAGGACTGGTTCAACAATAAAAGGGGTGAACGTAAAGCCTCCTGTTCTTCATTTCAGCATATACCATGGATATTCATGATATTCATATACCATATCAGGACTCCGATACGTCATGGGTACCAGACCCTAAGGATGCCTCACAGCCCTCCTTYCTACGCCCCCCAGGAAAGCCCCCCGACACCCCCTACAGCCTGAGGATGTGTTTGATGGGCTGGTCAGGACTATGTTTGTGGACACCATCAAGGCCTCCGCACTTTTAGACGTGGTGATTGGAGAGTATATAAGAGTAAAAATGCATCGGTTGTGAGATCAATCACCCCAGCCAACGACAAGATCCGTGTTAATATAATATTTTGAGGAGCTGGTGAAAAGACTGTGGTCCAGCTGCTTTATACCMTCGATGGCCCTAGAGTCTATGGGTCTTGTGCCGTCTATTCCCAGGGTTTACGGTGTAACCGAGGCTTTCCTACATGAACTGAAGGAGGTGATCTACATCCACGAGAACCTCAAAGAAATCCGGCACACCCTGGTGGACAACAACAAATACAAGGAAGCTTTGGTGGCTGATGTGGTGACTTTCTGGCTCAATAAACCCCAAGAGAACGAGTAACAATATTTATATTTTTTTTAGATGTAAAGCAATGAGTAACTATATGCATATGATGTTAGAGAGAATAAATACTTTTTTTAATTTGAGAGAATTTACAAATGTTATGCAGCAAATTATTGAAAATAAAGTGAACAATGTATTGCCCTACACAACCCCCAATACCGGTGCTAATGCAGAGAGTGTGCTAAAAATGGAGCAAATCATAAGTCATGTAAGACAAACGGGCAAGAATCTGCAATGGACACAACTGGTGTCCCGTCTTGTGGATGATTCTGAAGAACTAGAAACATCCTTTTCTAAGATTTTTGTTTATTTGGTTGAAACTCCGTAACATGTATCATATTTGTTGTTTATATACTTATTTAACGGATGTGTCTTAAAAATTCAGCGATACAAGCCTGTAAATGTAAAGTATACTAGGTGTTGCATGCATGGGTCTTTGAGAAAACAGGTACTAATATCCTGTTAACTATTCTCCCTCTAACCCAGGGTCTTTAACTATACTCCCTCTAACCCAGGGTCTTTTACTTAATTCAGCTAGGGGGCAGTATTTTTATGTTTGGAAAAATAACGTTCCCAAGGTAAACTTACTACACTGCTCAAAAAAATAAAGGGAACACTTAAACAACACAATGTAACTCCAAGTCAATCACACTTCTGTGAAATCAAACTGTCCACTTAGGAAGCAACACTGATTGACAATAAATTTCACATGCTGTTGTGCAAATGGAATAGACAAAAGGTGGAAATTATAGGCAATTAGCAAGACACCCCCAAAAATGGAGTGATTCTGCAGGTGGTGACCACAGACCACTTCTCAGTTCCTATGCTTCCTGGCTGATGTTTTGGTCACTTTTGAATGCTGGCGGTGCTCTCACTCCAGTGGTAGCATGAGACGGAGTCTACAACCACACAAGTGGCTCAGGTAGTGCAGTTCATCCAGGATGGCACATCAATGCGAGCTGTGGCAAAAAGGTTTGCTGTGTCTGTCAGCGTAGTGTCCAGAGCATGGAGGCGCTACCAGGAGACAGGCCAGTACATCAGGAGACGTGGAGGGGCCGTAGGAGGGCAACAACCCAGCAGCAGGACCGCTACCTCCGCCTTTGTCCAAGGAGGTGCACTGCCAGAGCCCTGCAAAATGACCTCCAGCAGGCCACAAATGTGCATGTGTCTGCTCAAACGTGTCAGAAACAGACTCCATGAGGGTGGTATGAGGCCCGACGTCCACAGGTGGGGGTTGTGCTTACAGCCAGCACCGTGCAGGACGTTTGGCATTTGCCAGGAACACCAAGATTGGCAAATTCGCCATTGGCGCCCTGTGCTCTTACAGATGAAAGCAGGTTCACACTGAGCACATGAGCACATGTGACAGACGTGACAGATCTGGAGACGCCGGGTGGAGGA